>NC_061124.1:2793610-3101269 GCF_905220365.1 Vanessa cardui
CTCGTATTATGCAACTGACGGCTGATATAATACCCTCCGTTTCTGTGGCTGACGTTTTGTCTTTAAATAATTGAGGGAAATATTACGGAACAGGTAACGATAAATCTATGAATTTCACAAAATTCTTTATATTTTAGGTCTCTATAACATGGAATTTAAATGGCTAAATAATAGTTTGTGAGTGGAGATGTCTTGATGGTAGGGCTTTGTGCAACCACGTCTGGATAGGTACGACCCTCTCATAAGATACCTATTCTACTGCTAATCAGCAATACTTAGTATTGTTGTCTATCGATTGGAAAGGTTAGTAATCAAGAGTAGCGATAGGCACATACGAATTTAACATTTTAATTCAATCTACTATCGGTGGTGACCACTCACCATCAGGTGGACCATTTGCTCGTACACCTATCTATTTTATGAATAAAAAAAGATCCTTAATCGAAAATTTCGAGTTCAAACTTTGAGCCAAATGATAATCAAAATATACTCTTTTCGAGTAGTTCAAGCATTACTGAGTGCTTAATTTAGGTTCATAATTCATAAATTATGTATAAGTCGCATTAAATTCTAGATGTGCATCCAACTTGCATTAGAGCAGCGTGGATTAATAAGCTTCAAACTTTCATCTTAAGATGAAGGCTTTAGCTGTGGAACATTTACAGTGTGTAACTTCATTAATATAACGTTGTTGATATAACTCGAGCCGAGCTGGCCCAGTGGTGAGAACGCGTGCATCTTCAGCGATGATTGCGATTTTTAACTCAGGCAAATACTACTGAATTATAATGTGCATAATTTGTGTTTGTAATTCGTGTCGAGCTCAGCGATGAAGAAAAACATTGTAAGGAAACTGAAGGTGTTTAATTGAAGCCGCGTTATGGAATATGTTCCTAACCTTCTCCTCAAAAGGATTGAAGGCCTTAACCCACTGTGAAATTTACAGGCTGTTACTGTACTGTATGGATATAACTCACAAACATGAATAGAAAAATGAGGGATTATTGATGAGGTCGAAAATCGACAACACATGTTTAAATAAACTCAATAACAATAAATATTCGCCATAAATGGTCATGATTATATCCCAATATGTTGATTATGTTAATATTTACACAATGAAATAATATCTGAAAGTAATTAGCTCGTTATGAAAATTTCATTAAAATTAATCGACCAAATATCACATCATGTAATAGTAATAGGTTATTTATTTGTGCTGTATCTGTTTTTAGTGTATTACTCAAAGTCTACTTAATTAGTCTAGTAGCTGTAAACACTACATTAACTTAAGTCCTGAGTTCAAAGGCTTAGCCAGCCAATAAAACAGGTCAAAGGCTGTCAAGAAATTTTCACAACCCAATTCTCACTTAACAAAATAAATCCGAATTTGAAAATGTGTAGTGCTCAAGTACAAAGCGTTAGAAACCACTTAAATGTGGGTCTCGTTTCTCACTGTTCATGTCGAATTACCGTTAAGTCAGATTATGAGAGTGGTAGTGAGTTTGCTCCAATGATATATCCAGACACTCAGCTATTTAGTAGTTAGGTTGATAGAAAGGACTGTTTAGTTAATTAGCGCTGTATGTGATATCAAGGCGTTTTTTGTTATAGTTGTTGTTCACTGCATAAATAATTATCTATACTAATAAAAAAGCATGGAGTTAAGATCTGTTGACTTCCAAGCAGGATGTATTAATTTAAATAATTTAATTTAACTATCTTGGCTTTGTATTTTTTAAATGTTGAAAAAGAGTAACTACTGAGTACTGAGTTTCTTGCCGGTTCTTCTCGGTAGAATCTACTTTTCGAATCGGTGGTAGCTCCACTTAATTGTAAAATGACGATTCAAAAGTGCTAGCAAAAGCCTACTTGAATAAAGTTTATTTTGATTTCGATTTTGAATGAAGAACTTTACCTCTCAAAATAGGTGTAGGCTTTTATCCAAAAATGGGTCATCTTCAGTTATTTTGATCAAATTATCATGTATACATTTATTAACAATTAAATTAATTATTTCACACATTACTATGATGCATAAAATTGGCAATAATAGTAATCTTTAAAGATTATTATGCATTTATGAGATCCACACTCAGAGAAAGCAGATATTCCAATTATGCACAGTACAAGGCATTTTGCATGTGAATGTTCAAAATCAGAAAAATAATTAAACGAAAACGACTTCCAACTACGTTTCTTCATTTTGCTTTTAACGTTTTTAACGTTTAATTAAGCAAACAAACTCTTCAGCTTAATTTAATAAGTCTGGAGGGAGACTTAAAATGAGTAAAAGGTTATTTTTTTGGATAGTTAATTCACGTGAAACTGTATGTAGCAATTCCTCTTATCTCAGGAATAAAAATATTCTTTTTTTATGGAATAGGTTGGCGGACGAGCATATGGTCCACCTGATGGTAAGTGGTCACCATCACCCATAGATAATGACGCTGTAAGAAATATTAACTATTCCTTACATCGTCATTGCGCCACCAATATTGGGAACTAAGATATGTCCCTTGTGCCTGTAGTTACACTGGCTCACTCACCCTTCAAACCGGAACACAACAATACTGCGTAATATTTAGCAGTAGAATATCTGATGAGTTGGTGGTACCTACCCAAGTGGGATTACATAAAGTCCTACCACCAAGTCAGATACGAAATGAAAATAAAATTATGTGTAACTTCTTGTATGAATTAAATTGGATTGCGGTTAAAAATAATAGTCAGAAATGGAGCAACGTTGCATCTTGAAATATTTCACGAAGTGTATAATCGTAATTCAACTACCTCATACTACTTCTTTTGACTATATAAGCGAGAAGCGGTTAAGCGAATTAACAAACTTTACAGGTAACTTGTAACAAAATTTACCATTTTCCGGTATTCCTCTCAGCATCAAAGAGATTGTTAAGCGATTTCGTAAGTTAATATAGTTTGAGGTTGGATGAGTAATGACGTTTGCATTTAGTCCTGTACTTTTGTTACTTCCGTTCATCAGCTCGCTTATTGTATACACTGAGTAGCTTTGTGCAGACCGGTCACTGATTAATTATTCTACGGAGAAACGTCAATACTTTGTATAGCTATGTTTTGATTTGAAAGCTAATCTAGTTTTACTACACGCACGAGATATATAACATCATAGGTAAAATTGTGGTGGACAATTTGATCTTACGTCTGCTTTTTTAATTAAACAAATATAGCTCACGAATATTATTTTAAATGATTATTTTTCCAATACTTAATAATAAAAGACTTTTTTAGTGTTTATCTTTTTAAATATGGCAAATATGTTTTGTAACTTAATTTGTCTGTACATATACATATGTTTGTGTATATATATGTATGTATCATTGTAGTACATAAAAAAAATATAAGACGTCGGAAATTTACGAAAGTTCGTAGTTGGCTTATAATATATGTCACATAATAATTCTACTAACATCTTATACTAAAAGGTTTATAGCCCAGTGGTAAGAACAAGCATACCTAGGCGCAGATAGACCATTTTATGTATCGGCAATCTATCACCACCGACTTTTTTATGTATCGGCTGGGATTATGTGAAAAATATTGAAGAAGCCTGGTGAATAATTTCAAAACCTCTTAAGGTTAAAGAAAGATTTGGTCCAGCGGTGGTATTCACTAGACTTATAGGCTGTTACTATTTCTTTACATGGAAAAGTAACAATGTTATTGAAATCGACGACCTCCATGGTCGAGTGGTGTGTGCACCGGTTTTCATGGGTACGCCACTCCGAGGTCCCGGGTTCGATTCTCGGCCGAGTCGATATAGATTACCATTAGTTTTCTATGTTGTCTTGGGTCTGGGTATTTGTGGTACCGTCGTTACTTCTGATTTCCGTAACACAAGTGCTTTAGCTACTTACATTGGGATCAGAGTAATGTATGTGATGTGGTCTCATATTTATTTATAAAAAAAATAATAACTTTATTGGATGCATATGCAATGTAAATATAGATGTAATGGAACAGTGGAGTCGTCATATTTGTCGTATTAATTTCACATTCTAGTTGCATTGAATTTGCTCTTTGCACGGTTGACGAAACCACTTAATTAAGTTCTGAACTTCATTAATAATTGTTATTTGTATTAATATCATGTTTTGTTTTTCAATTTTCAATTCAATCAGTATTATTGTTTTTAAAATAAGTTCAACTTGATTTGACTGAGATTTTATCCGAGTTCCTTTGAAAAAACTATAGCAATAACTTCAGAACGTACTATTTTTTGAAAAATTTAAAATTATTGTTTTCTCTGTATGTTTAATGCAAATGAGTTATAAGATTAATTTTGTACGAATAGAATAAAAAATACTTTAATGTTATTTCGTGTTTAAAGTTCGATATTCAACTATTTTGATTAATAATTTTGTCTTAAATTTTCGCGATTATTACACATTTAAATAAAACTAGTTATTACGGATTTTAATCGCGTATATTAATTATACCATGACCACGAACGCTGTAAAGTGCTCGAAACGTCGGGATGTCCAAAATATTTTGATTAATTATTCTACAAAACTTATCTTTATATAATCTTTACAGAGTAAAAAACAAAGTCGCTTTCTGACCCTATGTATGCTTAAATCTATAAAACTACGCAACGGATTTTGATGCGGTTTTTTTAACAGATAGAGTGATTCAAGAGGAAGATTTTTGTATATAATACATAGACAAGATAGTAAAGTAAAAATAACAATTTTATAAGTTTCTAATGTGATGTCATTTCTCTCTATAGTATATTTTCTTTAGTATATTTATCATTCATTTCTTTTGTGTATTTAATACCTATCAGCAGTGCGAAGTCGGGGCGGGTCGCTAGTATGGTGATACAGGGAAAATTTTACTTTTGTATTCAATCAAAATAATAATAAATTCCATGATTTTGTTGCCTCCGTTTTAATTAAAGTATCTTAAAATAAACAGAATTGTTTAGGTGAACTTGATCAAACGAAATAACATTGCTATTACGCTTTATTCAGGCGTTAACATTGTTATACATTTTCTAGCGACAGTTTTATATGCATTTCTCAAGGCTTCAGCTTCAAATCCGTAGAAAGTTTTTCTGTTTTTCATTAGCATCATTAGAAGTGTACATGTTTTTGTACCTTGACCTTTTAACTCTTGATTATTATGTATTTTTTCTTCCCAACCGGTTATGAGATTTAAGATACATATAGAATTGACTCTTTACTACTTTATTGTTTTTAGTGCCCCTAGAAATTTACCGCCGTGGTCGAAATAAATCAAGGGGAGATCACCATCACGTTTAATAAATTAATTGTATATAAATGAATAAATGCTTACTGGCTACCATCCTTACCCTGTGAATGGTGATAAAAGTAATATTAATCATCTCTTATATCACCAATGCGCCACGAGACTTGGAAACTTAAGGTCTTATGTCCACGATTTGTCTGTAGTTACACTGGCTCTTTTACCTTTCAAAACGCAATTATGAGTGGTCGGTTCAATATCTGATGAGTATGTGATACCTACCCAAACGGGCTTGCACAGTCCTAACACCAAGTCAAACTTCATTCAAGACAGCGAAGAGCCTAGCAGATAAATGCACGTTCATTACTAAGAAAAAAAGACGTATAAGCAAGATGAATATTTATTTTGAATTTGGTCTGCAGCCTCAGACCTTTTTCCGAGACCTGTTTGATGGATTGCTGTAATTGCTTTCTCCAAAGTAAACAAACATTTTATATTGATCGGTGTAGTCAAGTCGATGGGAGTGTATGGGTTTAAAACAAAAGTAAATAAATATTTGAAGATTTTGGTATGTGTGTGTTTTATAGAATTATTTTTAAACTAGCAACCCACCCCGGTTTCGCGCGTGTATATCTTTAATTAAGCTCTTTTTATCACTCGTTGTATCGCTGAGATGGCCCAGTGGTGAGAACGCGTACCTTAACTAATGATTTCGGGTTCAAATCCAGGCAAGCACTACTATATAGATTTGCTTAATTTGTGTTTATAATTAATCTCGTGCTCGGCGGTGAAGGAAAACATCGTCAGGAAACCTGCATGTGTCTACTTTCATCGAAATTTTGCCACATGCACATTTGAACAGCGTGGTGGAATATGTTCCAAACCCTCTCCTTAATGGAAGAGGAGGCCTTAACCCAGCAGTGGGTTACTTACAGGCTTTACTTTCTTTTGTATCACAACTCTATAGGCCAAGTGTTTGACAGGTGACGAAACATATTTATAAATTAGCAACCCGCCCCGGTTTCGCGCGGGTGCAATGCTGATACTAAATATACTACAGAATGTCTTCAACGTTCACAGCCTTTAGTTATCACGCAATACAAATCGTTATGTCTCTGCATTTTAAATCTGTAATGTCTTCGAAAATATGCATTATACACATATACACATACATTATACACTCGCTGAATAGGCCCATACCTATTTATATTAAATGCACCATCTATATAAAGAACTTTGCTATTGCTTATAATCATTTCGAAAATGAGTAATTATATTTCGTAAAAACTAACGTATAAAAGGTTAATACTGGTTATCCCTAAGAGTAAGACATTCACCATACTGAACTTTTTTGAAGATATTTTAAAGATATACTGTAGTACATTATTTTGAGGTTCAGCCAGTGTTTGCAATGTGAGCACACAAATTTTTCGACATCATATTAGAAATCTCTACAATTATCATATTTTTGGACCTACACTTGGTGGTAGGGCTTTGTGCAAGCCCGTCTGGGTAGGTACCACCCACTCATCAGTTATTCTACCGCCAAATAACAGTACTCAATATTGTTGTGTTCCGGTTTGAAGGGTGAGTGAGCCAGTGTAACTACAGGCACAAGGGACATAACATCTTAGTTCCCAAGGTTGGTGGCCCATTGACGATGTAAGGTAATATATCTTACAGTGTCATTGTCTATGGGTGATGGTGACCACTTTCCATCAGGTGGCCCATATGCTCGTCCGCCAAACTATAACATAAAAAAAAAAAATATATAAAAAAAATTATCTAGTATATTGTGCGTGTATTGTATACAACAACCTTCCTGTCGAATTAATTTTTCTATTAAAAAAACAATTAACAAAAAGAAAAACCGACTTCAAACCGAACACTGTTTTAATATAAATAAATATGCACTAAAAAGTAATAAAAATAATTACGTTTTCTACATATTTTTTAGAGTCCTCCTAGGTAAAATGAAATGAAAAATATTAGACTACCTAAAAGTCGATTTATGATTATATAATATAGTTATTATCATAATTTATTATTGCTATATTTGGAGCCGGTGTCAGCCAAGCTAGCTAGCTCGGTCCACCCAGTAAAAAGTTATGAGGTAACAAACATAAAAAAAATATACAGACGAATTGATAACCTCCTCCTTTTTGAAGTCGGTTGAAAAACAGTATGAAATCCGTTGCGTAATTTTAAAGAACACAGTAAACACAAGGACAAACAGCGGTAAGCGACATTGTTTTATAATATGTAATACTAATAATTATGATGATCATAATAAAAGGTATGTCATGTTTTCAGTCTTAAGTTTGTGTGGGTATATTGTCGTGTCGTATTTATATTTGTATGAGTGTATTTATCCCACCATAAGTTTTAAATTAGCGCACATATTTAAATGAATGGGGTAACATTAGAATCGCTGTCTATAAATAAATCCATTCATTCAAGCCAACATGTTCTTTGTTTATTGTTAATTGAAGTATAGCCGTCATAGCACGTTTCATACATTATATGGAATTCTATTGAATGTAAAGACCGGTTCGAAATATATATTCTATTTTGGAGTAAATGCAGGAATAATTTTCTCAAATCAAATTGAATATTAAGTATGTAATTATAACATCAAGATGATTCGCAAGGATCTTTTTTCATCGCTATAAAATAAATTGTCAACATCACATACAGTACATACATACTACTCTGATCCCAATGTAAGTAGCTAAAGCACTTTGATATGGAAAATCAGAAGTAACGACGGTACACAAACACCCAGACCCATGACAACATAGAAAGCTAATGAATTTTTGACATCGACTCGGCCGATAATCGAACCCGGGTCCTCGGAGTGGCGTGCCCCTGAAGACCGGTGTACACACTACTCTTACCACGGAAGTCGTCAAAATTTTTCTCTATATTTCTCTATCAAAGTTTCTCTATTCATTCATCGTATTCAACATATTTTTTAGAGTTCTCCTAAGTAAAATGAAATGAAATGAAAAATATTAGACTACTTAAAAGTGGATTTACGATTATATAATGTAGTTATAATTATTGCTATATTTGGAGTCGATGTCATCCAAGAAAACCCTATAGTATATCTATCAAAAAACAATACGAGAATATTTTAAGAAATATGTCTTTTACAAATTTCCTTTTATACGATAATATACTGGGTCAGTAAAGAGGCTCGTAACATTTCTATTTTTTGATTGTTGAGGCTTGTGCCCGTGGCTGACACCGGCTCCAAATATAGCAATAACTGTAACTACGTTATATAATCGTAAATCGACTTTTAAGTAGTCTAATATTTTTCATTTCATTTTACCTAGGTGAACTCAAAAAAGTATGTTGAATACGCAATTATTTTTATTACTTTTTAGTGAATATTTTTTTTTTGAAGTCGGTTTTTTGTTTTTTTTTTTTTTTTATTTGATGATATTGTTACATAAAAAATGTTTATAACTGAATAAGCTTTGTAGAGGAAGACCGCTCAACAGAAAGAAAGGCGATGTCTAAAACATGCCTGCCACAATGGCAAAAAATAGCTCAAACTTTTCAAAAACTTTGGAGGAGGCCTTGACTTGAGAGGGGTTCAGTGGCATGCTTAATTAGTAACCTACTTACTAAAATCTTAATTGTATTATCAAAACATGAAATAGGTTTAAATTTATTTTATTTATATCACATTGATATTTAATGTATTAATTAGCTGCGATAAAAGTCACATATTTCATAAGAACATAAGATTTTAATCTATATTAATATTTTAAATGTAAAAGTAACTCTGTTTGTCTCTCCGCCCCTCTTTTACGACAAACCCGCTGAACCGAATTTGATGAGATTTGGTATGAAGCTCGAATTAAACTCCAAGAAAGGACATTGGCTACTTTTTGCCGAACACATGACAAATTGACAAGCAACAGCCTAACCCAACCGCAAATAGCTACAAGTATACTATAAAAGAAGAAAGTATATCTTATAGGATATATCTTTTTTATAGTTGATAACTTTTAATTCATCTGTACTTTTACGTTTTGTGACATTAAGCAGATAATGTTTCATACGTTCTTTCATTCCTATACCTTCTTGGAAATAGAAACGTTCACTGTTGTTCACGAGATGGCCCTGTAGTTAGAACTTGCATCTTAACCGATGATTCCGGGTTAAAAACCAGGCAAGCGATACTGAATATTCATGTGCTTAATTTGTGTGTATAATTCATCAGAGGTGAAGGAAAACATCGTGAGAAAACCAGCATGTGTCTAATTTTATAGAAATTCTGCCACATGTGTATTCCACCAACCCGCATTGGTAGAACGTGGTGGAATATGTTAGAAACCTTTTCCCTAAGCGGAGAGGAGGCCTTAGCCCAGCAGTGGGAAATTTACAGGCTGCTGTTGCTGTTTTTTTCAAGGTCATAACATTATTTATTCGAATACTCTTTTAACATTTAAATCAATATCAAGCAGTATCCTGTTCAGGATATAGATCTAGAAAAACCGATAAGATACTCAGTAGCACTCTTCCAGCGATGCAATTAAAACGAAGTCCAATTCAACGCCAGTTAGTTAGCACTTGATATAATAAATGAAAGCTCTCAATTACTATTGACGGATTTATTTATTCAAACGCCCTAGATAAATGATCCGTCTTTGAAATTATAGAAGCGTTTCAAGAAGGATTTATAAATTAGTATTATTTATGATTAATGAAGATAATTAAAATTGTTTTTGTCATTACTTGACTGTGCAAGTTAGGTTAGGTACCACCCACTCGTCACGTCGAAAGACGGAGAGGGTACCGCTGGTTTTTTAGTGGGTAAACCCGGTGGACCTGGCGCACTCGGCGTTCAGGAATCCGGGGAGTACTACCCCCCCCCCTCACTTTCCATGACGAGAGGTAAGCGCGTGAAGCGTATTGTTATGTTCCTGTTAAAAAGATGGGTGAACCAGTACTATGGCTAAAAAGGTTTAGGTTAGGTATTAGGTTTTTAATATAAGATTGCAGTTGTGATCAGTTATTACGATGCGTCCATACTGCAGTATAACAACATTTTGTATATTGTCGCAATTATTTTGGCTTTGGTAATTACTAATTCACTATATATACTAATCGTATATTTACGACACCAAAATATATGTAAAGATAACTTACTTCTTTTTATTAATGTGAGGTATGCCTAACAAAAATATTATTATATGTTTTATAAAAACTTCCTAGGAATAAAAACTTCCTAGGAATTATGAATGTCATAAACGTAGTAAAAACACATACCAATAGTTAGTTCATGTAATGTTAGGAAATATTTAATATTTATTTTTTAGCAAAAGCATTACTGCATTTTACGTAATCAATACACAAAGTTAAAACTTCAACGGTGAAACAATTGTTATTTCTTTCCCCTTATTTCTAGAAACAGTTTCAAAGTATTAATTAAAATCTCAATCCAAGTTATGTCTCTTCTCCATTGAAGATACTTGCACAATTATTTCACGAAGTCTTGACTTGTACTGTAGCATTTTAATTTGACTTTTTTTCTTAATGTATTAATAAGAAATTTATCTGATGGTATAGTTTTGCGCCCGCTTTGGTAGGTACCATTTCTTGTTCTACACAACAGAATACAAATTTCATATAACATGTGACTTCTCAAAGTTGGTGCCCCATTGGTCTTGTATGGAATGGTTAATATTTCCCACGAATAATAAATAAATATTGGACAACATCACATACATTACTCTGATCCCAATGTGAGTAGCTGAAGCACTTGTGTTATGGAAAATCAGTACTAACGAAGGTACCATAAACTCCCAGACCCTAGACGACATAGAAAACTAAGCCGGGAATCGAACCCGGCACCTCAGAGTGGCCATACGATACCATATACCCATGAGAATCGGTGTACACACCACTCGACCACAGAAGTCTTTTAATATCTGAGCGTCAATGGGTGATCTTGATCTTTCACTATCAAGTAACCTTATTTATAAAAAAAATCAAATTGATTTATTACGTCATCAATAGTGGATACAATTCTAAATATAGTTTTGCTTAAATGTATATTTTTATAAATATAAATTTACCCAAAACTGGGTGGGTGGACTTTACTACCTTTCCGGTATAGACGTGAACAGAAATAGCCTTTGGTTTTGCCCAGCTGTGGGATACATAAGGGCTATAAATAATAATAATAAAATATAATTTATATTAAAGTAAGTAATACGTTTCTTAACGGCGATTCTTATTACAATAATGATTGATAAGATTTATATTTAAATCAATATTGACTCAAAAATGTTCAAGAGGTTCTTACATACGGAACCCGTGTCAGCTTCTCAGTGGTATCTATATATAAGGTATAAATCACTTAACAACGCTTCAATGAGCCCATGTTGTAAAATACATCTTGATATGACAGTCTAAGTTTCTTCTCCGCAGAATTTTTTAACTTTGCCGTGTCGTAAATTCAAATCGTTTATAAAATATACATTGGTAAAACTATAATAATATTGATAATGATTGTATGTGACTGTTATGATACACTGATTTATATGTTTTACTAGAAGCCCGTCGCGAGTTCGCACGGGTCCTAAGTAATGAAAAAAAAAATTTTTAACTTATTATATTTTTTATTGCTTTTTCCGACATGGTTAACAATTGTCATTCTATTTTAACTTATTTACATAAAAATCTTAATAAATTATATACCTTAACCTTCCTTATGAACCCCTCTATCTATTATTAAAAATCGCATGAAAATCCGTTTAGTAGTTTTGGATTTTATCGTGAATATACAGGCGCGGCAGGAGGACTTTGTTTTATAATATGTGTTTATAAAAAGAAGCATATTATAAATTGAAATGAAATCGTTGTCAGAGAATGAAATAAGTCGGAAATATGTATATTTATGTCTGTGTTTTTTATATGAAACATCAATCAAAATAAACATCATTTCGTTCGCCACAGATCGCGTAACTTAAAATGATGTTTGTATACGTATCACGCGTTGCCTCTCAATCGAAACCGATGTGTACTGTCCGCAAAAAAATATTGCTTATTAAAATTTTTAATGTATGGAATGTGCAGTTGTAAAAATTGTTGTTAAGATATAACTACCAACCCCAACTACAGAATATATTATATATTAAATGCACCGTGTATCTGACATACTTAATTGGATAAGGATTATTTCTGTTTTGTTTAAAATCGATTAACAAATAAGCCATTATTTCTTTTATAAAGTCAAAATGGTTGGGCTATCCCTAAGAGATGTATATATATATATACCAACTAGCACTTTTTGTAGACCTTTTTAATGCGTATAATACTGTTTTACATAATTTTGATCTAGCTCGTAAGGTTCAGCCAGCGTTTGCAATATAAGCGCAAAATGGGTTTATTTACATCAAATAAAAACCTCTACAATTATCAGTGTTGCTTTACTGCATTATGCATGTAATATACATATAAACCTTCGTCTTGAATTATTCTATATATTAATCATCACCATCTAAATAATCTACAAATAAATTTAAAGATCTGTACATACATGGGGACATTTTATACAATGTAGTAATTAATATTAAATAAAACCATCTCAAATTCAAATATAGAATCCGAGCAAAACAAACATGTTATACTTTCAAAAAACGATTAAGTAGTATTCCCTCCCCACCTCCTCCAGTCCGGCCAGTCCCCGTGGAGGCAGTAGACCAATACCCCCCAAAAATAACCACTATGGGCCTTCATAACAACCATATTTTAAAAAACAAAAATAAAATAGACAATTACTTTCATATAGCAAGCCTAAATGTTAGAACCATGCTTCAAAACGAAAGGATTACGGAACTTATAATTTCTCTTAAGGATATTAAATGGGATATTGTTGGGCTAAGCGAAGTAAGAAGAAAACCAGAATTAATAGAAGAATACGAAACATTTATCTTATACCACTCCTATATTGACAAAGGAAGGAACGGCGTGGGTTTTTTAATTAAAAAATCTTTGAAAAATAACATTCAAAGTTTGAAAACCTACTCAGAACGAGTGATAGCCCTCGAAATAAAATTAAATAAGGGCATTACTTGGGTCATCATTCAAGTATATGCCCCTACAGAGAGTTGCAGTGAAGAAGAACTAGATTCTTTTTATAATTCAATGGATGAAGCCATCAATTCAGCAAGCACAACAAATATAATTTTAATGGGCGATTTTAATGCCAAAATTGGGAAAAGACAACAGGGTGAAGAAGGAATCTTAGGAAACTACTCGTCAGGAAAAATAAATGATCGAGGCCAAAAGTTAGCAGAGTATGCACTGGAAAAAAACTTCAAAATAGTAAACAGCATGTTTAATAGAAAACCTCACAAAAAATGGACATGGCGATCACCAAATAGTCTTTTTTATAATGAAATAGATTACATTCTAACAAACAGGCCAAAACAAATGCAAAACTTTGATATAATAAGTAAATTAAACTTCGAAACAGACCATCGTATGATAAGATGTGTTTTAAATGTAAACATTAAAAATGACAGGAAATTTATTAAAACCAACAACCACCTTACAAATAAATTACAAATTTGTTCCAGTGAAACTGCTGAATATTGGCAAAAGCAATTAATAAAAGCCATAAGTGAATCATCATAAGTCCAACACCAATACAATAACTTTATGTTGAATGTAAAGAAATTGATGAAGGATTGCCAAAAACAGAAAAAATACCTACACATAAGATCAGCAGAACAACCTTTAATTTATTAAGAGAACGTAAAGAACTATACAGTTTGAAAAGAACGCAACTCATACGTACGAAAATCACACAAATAAGTAAGGAAATAAACAGAAGCCTTCGAAGAGATGACAAGTTATTTAGACAGCACATTTTCGAAACTTACATACAGAAAACAGGGGCAATCAAGAAAGCTTACAAAGACATAAGAAATAAATCAGAATGGACACCAAACTTAAAAGATGAAAATGGGAAACAAGTAACAAAAAGACCCGACATACTAAAAGTAGCGACAGATTTCTTTAGGGCCCTGTACACATCTAATGAATCAGTATCAACGACTCTAGAAACTAGTAATAACACTTCGACGTCATATCTTGGGGTGCTACAATCCGAGATTAGATATGCTATAGAGTCTCAGAAAAACAATAAAACACCAGGCGAAGATGGTATTACAAATGAACTTCTAAAATATTTGTGTGAACCTTTACAGCCCGTCCTGACAACACTTTGTGACAATATATTAAAGACTGAATCAACACCAGAACAGTGGTCTGATTCAATAACAATACTTCTGCACAAAAAGGGTGACCGTAACGATCTTAACAATTACCGACCTATCAGTCTGATGACTAACGTCTACAAGGTATTTTCCAAAGTGATACTAAATAGAATAACGAAAACATTAGATGAGAATCAACCTTGCGAACAAGCGGGATTTCGGAAAAACTACTCGACCATAGATCACATACAGGTAGTAACACAAGTAATAGAAAAGGCTAAGGAGTATAATAAAATCATTTTTATGTGTTTTGTGGACTACAAAAAAGCTTTCGATTCATTAAATCATAGCTCAATATGGCAAACTCTACAGCAACAATGAGTCGATAAGAAATATATAACGATTTTACAACAAATATATAGAAGAAGCTACGCCAAGATTAGACTAGAATGTGATGGTGAGAAGTTCCCCATTCAAAAAGGCGTTCGGCAGGGCGACCCAGTATCTCCAAAAATATTTACAGCAGTTCTAGAAAATATTTTTAGGAAACTAAACTGGGAAAATAAAGGATTGAAGGTCAACGGTGAATATCTAAGCCACCTCCGTTTCGCTGACGATGTAGTTATTTTCGCAGAATATTCAACAGACCTGGCGACAATGCTAAATGACTTATCAGAAGAGAGTAAAAAAATAGGCCTATTTATCAACATCACAAAAACTAAAATATTAACGAACAGTGAAGAAAACATCTCAATAACTATTGAAGATCATAACGTAGAATATGTAAAACAATATATTTATTTAGGTCAAATGGTCTCTTTCGAAAATCAAACCATAAATGACATAAATGGAAGAATTGCTATAGCGTGGAAGAGATTCTGGGGTCTAAAAGAAATTATGAAAAACAATTCTATTCACATCAATATCAAGAAAAAACTTTTCGATATAGCAATATTACCTTGTTTAACCTACGGTTGTCAGAGCTGGTCATTGAGGAAAAAGGAAGAGAATAAACTGGCGGTATGTCAACGTAAAATGGAAAGGAGTATGTTAGGAATAAAACTATTACATAAAATAACAAATCAGGCTATCAGAAAGAAGACACAAGTTACAGATGTTGTAGAAAGAGTAAAAACTCTAAAATGGAACTGGGCAGGACACATTTGTCGGATGCCAAACGACAGATGGACTAAGAAAATTATTGAATGGATCCCAAGGGAAAATAAAAGGTCACGTGGACGTCAAAGGAAAAGGTGGGCAGACATTTTCATACAAAGGGTAGGACCGGACTGGATGGCAAAAGCTCGTGACAGGAAGTACTGGAAGGAGATGGGGGAGGCCTACGCCAAAGAGGCGACTACTACTTAAATCAAATAACAAAGTAACTTGTAGAGTAATATACACGAAATTAAAATTTAAAGAAAACAGTGATAAAATATTATATCATATATGTATATAAATTGTTGATAAAAGGAAACACGAACTCTTTTTCTAATTTCTTAAACTTAGAGTCTTAAAATTAATTTTGGAATTAATCAAATGTGAAAAAAAAAGAAAAAAAAAATTATTTGTTACTTAGTATAATAAATCATTTAATTATAAGTATTAAGGTATTAAAATAAATTTATATTGATTCATATCATAATTATATATATCAATTAAAATATTACTAGATCAAAAATTATAAACATGCTAATTTTATGTTGGATTTTTGCTTAGTATTAATTTGTTTATTTGGTTAAAAAAAAAAAAAACATTTTGTAAATTTGTCCAAAAAAAAGTATATTAGGTAATATTAGTTGTAAATATAGTAGTAAGTACTTAGACAATTTATTATTTCTATTTTCGATTAAATTAATTGTCATACGCGTATCAATGAAATAATCATGAAATTGTATAATGCAAATAAGTTTTTTGTAAAAAATGATTACGACAATGATTAGTAAATATTTATATTTCCAAAATATGTAAATAATTATTTATTTATTTTTAATTATTTATCTATTGAATTATATGAATTTTAAATTAAGCAAAAATGTAAATGTTAAGTTTTAAATTAAATACCACAAATTAAATTATTAATAAATGAAAGTATTGTAACTGCAAAAAGGAGTAGTAGAATAAATGGCTTATTTATTTATTTATTTATTTATTTATTACAGACAACAGATTGATATTGTTTATGTAGTAATTATTTTTAATTCATTTTATAAATTATATAAATATATTGAACTATTATGATATTATATTATATAATCCAACGTTTGCTGCTGACTGTACTTGTCTCGAAACCGCGACAGAGGCCCGCTGATTGCTGAGTCGGAAAAATCGCACCTGCCTGTGCAGTCGAGCGCATGGTCTTTGAAGAACAAAGACAGATATATAACTTTACATACCGCGCTGAAACGAGATAGATATTACAACTGAAAATATTTCTAGTATACTTGTGTACAAATTGCTTTTCTTTAATATTTTATTTTTGATTCGGAAATCTTTTCTGATTCCGTTAGGACTTTGCTATAACCTGCAATTATGGGGAAATACGATTTGCTTGTCATAATTATATGGAAAATACCAAATTCAAAATATTATGTATTGAATATGTATTGAATTAATCAAAATCAAAATTAACTTTATTCAAGTGGGCTTTTACAAGCACTTTTGAATCGTCAATTAACAATAAGTGAAGTTACCACCGGCAATAAACTCAGTAGTTAGTCTTTTTCAACATTTAAAAAATACAAAGTCAGGTTAGTTAATACAATTATTTAAATTAATATATCCTGCCTGGAAGTCAACAGGTAATTTTGCACGCTTTTTTATCATCTACAAAATCTTGTATCGAAATAATACGCCTTTTTACCAATTTTTTTTTTATAAACGATGTTGTTATTGGATACCCGACCCATGTTGTCAAACTGGAGGCATGCGCGAGGTACTGTATAGTATTCTGACATTGTGCCGTGACTTTATTATTATGTCATATTGCTGTTGTCATATAATTCTTAAATAAAATTCTAAGTTACTCCCTATTATATCAGCTATCAGCCAGTGAAAGTTCAGTCAGAATCAGTACAGCCGTTCCGGAACCAATCAAAGATGAAGAGACAAAATTGTAAAAAATATTTATGATAATTTTGATCAATATACCGTGTACATACAATGTACTTATTAAAAAAAACGGTTATTTCAATATTACAAACAGACTTCAATTTGTTTGTATGTATATGTATAGATAACAAAATAAACCCACTGTTTTATGAACGTAAATAATGAACAAAATATGTCTCGATTGTAACTCGTTTTCTGTTGTATTTGCTGCACAAATTCCCGGTGAGTCTTCAAATTAATGCTATTTGGATTTGTAACATTGATTTGTTTAGTCTGGGATATATCGGTACATGATTTTGGAATAGAGCTAAGTCATAATTATTATTAATAGTCTAGTCAAATTATATACGAAAATCAGTTCGAAACATGCAAATGAATCAACATTTTTTTTAAATATTTTTTTATAATAAAAATAAAAATGTCTTTTATTTCTCACCAAGTAAATATACATTACATATTTAACAATTTACTAAATTACTCTTATATTTACATGTACTAATAACATAACAGTAGTATTAACTTTTTATTACAGATAAACAACATATAATTCAACAATTTAAAGAAGTGAAGTAAATTAATCTTTCTATTATTAAATTAGGTTATTATTATAATAAATTTTAAATTATAATGTTTTTTCCTGGTATTTTCATTATTATTATTATTATTTTTTGGCAAAAACCCCTTTAGGTGAAGGTGATGAAGGGCTATAGCAAGTCTTAATTAAAAATAGCCGACCTTGATTTCCTATGTGCATTCGCCGCCATCTTGAAAATTTATTTGATTTAGATTATTTTAAATAAGATATAAAATTATGATAAGTAGTTATTATTATTTGTTTGTTGTTTAGCACAAAAACTACAACGGTGCTTGACCATGTCTTGTGTAAATCAAGATAATTGGAAATATTACGTGAACGTATGATGTATTTTTTTTATTTGAACAGTGTTGATGATTAAATGGTGCCCCAACGGAGCTAGTAAATTATTATTATATGTGAAAAAAGCTGGAAATAAATTTTCTTCTTCAGTAGAGATATACTTTTCGATAGATCAACTCAATACTATTTTAATCGGCCCATCCTAGGTTTGAAATCAAAACCTCAGGCTCTGTGGTATTATATAAAACAACAACACGATAAATAAGTATACTACAGATTTGTTCTTGTTTGTTTATTATATACTTATAATAACTCTCCTTGCGTTATATACAAAAACCTTTCTCTCTATCTATTAAAAGAAAATCGCATCAAAATCCGTTACGTAATTTGAAAGACGTAAGCATAGAGGACAAACAGCGGTAAGCGACTTTGTTTTATACTATAAATATAAATAAATATATCAATATAAATATGAGACAACATCACATAAATTACTCTGATCCCAATGTAAGTAGCTGAAGCACTTGTGTTGTGGAAATCAGAAATAACAACGGTACCACAAACACCCAGACCCAAGACAACATAGAAAACTAATGGTAATCTACATCGACTCGACCGGGAATCGAACCCGGGACCTCAGAGTGGCGTACCCATGAAAACCGGTGTACACACCACTCGACCACGGAGGTCGTCACTATGTAATGATATTACTATACATGGTCACTGACCATTGATCGATCTAGTGACCATGTAAAAATTAAGACTTGTATTTGAAATGCTTTATCAGGATGCGAAATGTCCTTGAAAGTTATCAGACGTTAGTTATTGTAAGACTGCTTGTACTGAGCTTAAATCCTTAGTGAGGGCGGGACACAATGGGCCTGTTGAAGGTATTCGCGACGACTTAACGCTTAACACACGAATACTATGATCTTGACTACAATATGAGTATTCAAATTAGAAACATGATGTTGTAAACTATATTATAAGGAGAATTTGTGAGACTTTCCGAAGGTCATGCGTCAAGGTGTCAGATGATTTTTAAATTCATAGACCGGGAGATGATAATGACAAAATATTTGGTCATTTGTACCAGCATGGCGGTTCTTCTGGGGTCTAATTACGTAAAGGCAAAAAGGAAAATGATGGTCACAGCGCTCGCACCGGCGGCCCAATCGCGTGGGCTTTAATCGAACGCGTCGGTAAAATAAGAGAAGAAGACGAAGGTGCGACCACTATGACCATCATTTTCTTTTTCGTCTGCTCTTTCTAGGCATGTTTATTGTTTAAGTTTGTTTCATTATCGTAATGATAGCATCATCAAATTGAAATTTGTAAATTGGATTCAATTTTATATAATAACAACTCTAACTGCACCAGACCTTGATGAATCTCCACTGAAGGTGGAATAAATTATCAACAATGCACGTAATTACTCAATGGACTTTGTCCAGATTCATAATTACAAACTTGCTTCTAATGATGATGATAAAATAAGCCACTGGGTTCTTTTTTTCAACCGGGTCTTACTTCGGTAAGTATCGAAGACGGTTCCGGATCGTATGTGTATGGAATCCTTGTTTTTCGTTGCTTATGTTTCCGTAGAGCACCGTTACACAGCAAGAACCATTGTCACCTTTCTTAAAGATACTAAAAGTACAAGATCTATTATTGCTCAAGTATACGCTCAGAAAATAACAATTTTTTCCTCAGTTTCATCGTCCCCATTGGTCATCATTCCAACACAAACTTAATGATTTTTAAGACTTTAGCTATCTCGCACAGCCACTCTGTGAAACCAGCTTTCGCCGGCGGTTTTACCGCACCGATACGACAAGAAAAGAGCGTCCTTAAAGGTCGGCAACGCACCTGCAAGCCCCCCAGTGTTGCAGATGTCCATGAGAGGTGGAAATCACTTTCCATCAGGGGAGCTGTCTGCTCGTTTGCCCCCTATAACAGAAAAAAAGGCAATCAAATAAGTACTTTTTAGTTCGGAGTTTGATTATGAGAATGTATGTAACTTTATTACGTAGCAATTAAAGCGACGAGCCAGTTAATAATATTTTACGTGTTATCCATTATAGAAAGATAACAAACAACCGAATTTAATTAAGTGCATGAACACAATCCCTCGCATTATCTACTACAAATATGGAAGTTAGTTTGTTTGACCCGCTTTCATATATCAACACATCGATCGATCGATATTAAACGTAAAAATTGAGGATGCTTCCTGATCTTAGAGGAGATGTTTGAAACTATATACATGTATATACACTTACTTGGTGGTAGGGCTTTATGCTAGCCCGTCTGGGTAGGTACCACCCACTCATCAGTTATTCTTCCGCCAAATAACAGTACACAGTATTGTTGTGTTCCGGTTTGAAGGTTGAGTGAGCCAGTGTGACTATAGGCACAAGTGACATAACATCTCAGTTCTCAAGGTTGGTGGTGTGGTCACATTGACGATGTAAGGAAAGTTAATATGTCTTACAGCGTCATTGTCAATGGGTAATGGTGCCCACTTACCATCAGGTGGCCTGTATGCTCGTCCGCCAACTTATGTATACCATAAAAAATTTTTTTTAGATCAGATATGCATGCGGGGAAAATTGATTACTATTTGTAAAAAAGCCACTTGAATTACACACACGTGTATAGTCGATTAATATATACGCACGACTGAACACACAAATGTATGTTTATTTAATTCCCGGTTATAAATTTGCTTAGCGTTTGTGATTTATAAACTCATGAAATTTATAACATTTGTTTGTCATAGTACCAAAGACAAATGTTAGGGGATAATGAATATTACATCACGAATTAGGTACCTGGATCAGCATTTCATTCATTGCATGTAACGTTCGTGTATTAGATAAAAGAAATATTGCATGTAAGGTTCGTGTATAGATAAAAGAAATTATGATGTCCGTAAAAGTAAAGTTTCTAAACTTTTAATTACATTTTCCTTATCGGTTTATGAACTGATTTTACGGCTAAGTTTACTTTTTAATAACTTCTTAAGAACAGTAGTGAATAGGGTTTCAGATTTATTCGTTTATGATGTACTAGCGACCCATACAATACTGATATTAAATGTACTGAAGAATGAACTTTGTGTCATTAGACAATACAAACTTCTACAGATACAAAATACTTTGATATATCTTGTAGGATTAGGAACTTCTAAAATTATCAATATTTCTTTACTATATTGTCCATGTATTTTATATAAAATATTCCTCTTTAATCAATCTATCTATTAGAAAAACGCATCAAAATCCGTTGCGTAATTTTAAAGATCTAAGCATACCTAGGGACAAATAGCGGTAAGCGACTTTATTTTATACTATGACGCCTCCCGTCTCCGGACGTATACAATCAACGTGATGGTCGGGACGAATCGTGGACACCTGTGACTACCATTATGTAAATTAAAGTATAGAATATATTTATTTTGTAACGAGTTTTGACCCACGGATTCGCTCACGTTCTATGGGTTGGTTGTTAGTTATTACTCGAATAATCTTTACATAGTATAAAACAAAGTCACTTTTTCTGTCCCCATGTCCCTTTGTACGCTTAAATTTAAAACTACGCAACGGATTTTGATGCGGTTTTTTTAATAGATAGTGTGATTCAAGGGGAAGGTTTGTGTATATAATACATGGACGATATAGTAAAGAAACACTGATAATTTTAGAAGTTCGCAATGTGATGTTGTAAATTAACAAATTCTGTAATATATTTAGTATCAGTATTGTACCTCTACGAAGCCGCTGCAGGTTGCTTGTTTCTTTATAAATAATGTATAAGCTATATCAATGTAAATTTTTATTACACTTTATTTTTGTTATTTTAACACTTTGTTATTCTTATCTATAAGCTATACTGCAAAGTTTCATTAAAACCCGTTTTTTTTATGATACAATTAGGCGGACAAGCAAAAAGGATACCGGATGGCAAGTGGTCACCACCACTCATGGTAAGAAATATTAACCATTATTTAAATTGTGATAATGCCACCAATCTTAGGAACTAAGATAGATGGGTTGTCCCTTGTGCCTGTAGTTACACTGGCTCACTTAACCTATAAACCGATACAACAATACTGGGTACTGTTGTTTGGCGGTAGTATATCTGATAATTGGGAGGCACTTACCTAGACAGGCTTTCACAAAGCCCTACCACCATTCAGCTGTTCGTGCATGAAAAAGTAACAAACATACACACAAATTTTCGCCTTTATCATATTAGTAGGGGGTTCGAATCAAATACAAGGAATCATAATTGAGAGAGTTAAGTGTTTTGCTACTAAAGGACAGTTCAACAATGTAGTGAAATAAACACTAAACCTTGGTTTGAACTTTATTCATACAGTTATTCATACATAATAGTGGAATAATAATGGGCCTTTACTACAAAACGCTTTTCATATACGAAACGTGGTTTGATGACTTCGTAACTATTTTATAAGATACATTCTTAAACGTATGTTTGTTTTTATGACTCTGTTTATAGAGGTTTATACCATGTTATAAATAAATTTTTCAAGCCATATTTATAAATAAAGCATGTACTGTAACTTGTTTACAAAACGTAAATATTTGAACTGTTATGTATAAAATCATTTTTCATACACGGATAAACTAAATAAAAATAAATAAATGAAATAATTGATATCTGTATAGAATACAAAAGTATGTCGTATCATATAAGTATAGTATTGTATGCGAAGACTAGTGCCCAAGATGAGTAGATCCTGTACATCAAATCACCTTCAATCCTCAATCGATACAATACTGTTTAAATATTAAAATTAATAAATGTCTATGGATTAAATAAATGAAGTAAAAATGTTCCATATAACTTAGAATTATGAATGAATGAATCATTCTTTATTGCACACCGCAAACAAAAAACAAAAAAAAAAAGAAAGTAACATAAAATTAATAAAACACATAAAAATAATTAAAAAAAAAAAAGAAGTACATTAAAAGTGTTGTACAACGGGCGGACTTATGGCTTGTTAGCCATCTCTTCCAGACACCCATATGAAAGCATTCGATATAAATCCGAAACTTTTATAAATGAAAAAAAAAACAAATTTCTTTTTTAAAAGGGACTATTTGGCATTAAAAGTTCGCCCGAATTTCGGGTTGGTTCTCTAATAGCACGGCGATCCAATACTATCTGGGACCGGATGTCCGGGGAAACATGCGCAAAACCCATCGTTTTTCATGTTTTCCTTCTTCGAAACTGTATATGAGTATATATTAAAATGAAATCCTTTGAAGTTGGCCCTGCTTGGATTCGCTTTCCATCCTGGACGTAGCTAGACTAACACTAGACCATTTAGATATGCAAATCGACCACATGATGGTAAGTAGTCGGTGGTCGCCATTGTCAATCGCCAATCGTGAAGGAGCCATACATAATAGAAACTATGTAGTGCACGTAGTTACACTACCTCACTCACCCCAGAAACCAGAACATAACAATACAATACTAAAATTTTGTGGTGTTGCTGTTTGTTGGTAAAATATTCGCTACCAGTATTTAAGAAATGATAATAATATAATTTATTCAAGTAGGCTTTTACACACACTTTTGAATAATTATTTAACAACTATATTACCACCGGTGGTAGCTTCACTACTGAGTTTCACTCGGAAAGAAGTCCGGCAGAAACTCAGTAGTTAAGCTTTTTCAATATTTAAAAATACAGTTATGTTTGTTAAACATAATTATATATGTATGTAAGACAGTTAGTAGAACGGTACTAGGTTATTCGTACTTCGGAAAAACTGACCATTTTTTTCATCAGTGTCAGGGCGAGATGAAATTGGTAATGCAATTAAACACGTCGTCAAACTTGGTAGACAAATTAATTAAGAAGTAGGTAGAGATGACGTTCAAGAACTGCTGTATTTACACAATCAGGAGCTTACAATATGAGCTCATAAGAATGCGTAAACAAGAGACATAACCTTAATTATTTGGGTCCAGTGCCAATGTCAGCTGGAAACTTGTCCGGAGCCCTCAGATTTTTTTTATTTTTTTTTATGGTATAGGTTGGTGGACGAGCATATGGGCCACCTGATGGTAAGTGGTCACCATCACCCATAAACAATTAAGCTGTAAGAAATATTAACTATTATGGTAGAATAACTGATGAGTGAGTGGTACCTAGTTAGACGGGCTTGCACAAAGTCCTACCACCAAGCAATCAATCAGTTTTTTTAGCTTAATTTTGGAAAGCATAGATTTCCAACAAAGAACACATTTCTGTCACAAAACAAGAAATATTAGCATGCTGCGATATATTACGAGAGAAAAAAATTCATTGACTCGTAAGGCGACTTTTTAGCTTTTACTAAATTCAATATTTATAATAGCTTCGAATTGTATTTATACAGTTTATAATAATATAATTTCATAGTATCTAAAATTAGCTACACATTTATTTCCCAAATTATACGTACATTGTATGTCTTTATTATATTATGCAAAATTGTGCCTCGACTTACGGGGATCGCGCTCGGTTCCTACCTGTCGCGTAAGTTCGGGGTGTTACTGTATGTTACAATAACAATAATTATTTTCTAATCTTTTTTTGTTGTAAATCCTTTTCGATCTACTTCATAGTGTAAACGGGCGTGAGAGCGAGCGAGACTCCGGCTTGAAAATTGAGCCTCCTCGGTCTACGAGTGACGTCGATCCGTAGCGCGTCCTTCGAGGTCTCACTTCGACTTCGGCCGTAGACGATCGGATATATCAATGGTACTTATAGCAAACGCATAATTATCCTTCAGGTTTCGTACCCTTCTTCGTTTATCTCTGTGAAGAAAATACAAAGATACTGTGTTCGATTCTAAATAATTTCATGATTGATTATGAGTGCATACTAATGTTACTATATTTTTTCTATAGTTCCACTTAACAAATGATTTACGTTCATCAATACATTAATCCATCAACTAAATATTTTTTGTAATCAGTTAGAAAATACATCTCTTATTCTTTTTTTATTCTTATTTAACTTTTATTTTTATTTTCAGATAATAAAACTTTAGGTTGGACCGATTCGATTCGAAGTCGATTAACAAAATTAACGTTCGATTCTAGTTGATATAAATATATAATACGCAATATAAAGTAATTATTAATAAATATTCTAAATAACAATATTGTATATCTAATACCTGTTCACTTCCAAGCAGGATATATTAATTTAAATCATTGTATTTAACTAAAAATACTATGTATTTTTTAAATATTAATAAAGAGTAACAACTGAGTTTCTTGCCGGTTCTTCTCGGTAGAATCTACTTTCCGAACCGGTGGTAGCTACACTTTATTGTAAAATGACGACTTAAAAGTGCTTGTAAAAGCCTCCTTGAATAAAGTTTATTTTAATTTGATTTTGTTTGTTATTACTAGCTTACACTATTGAGTACCAAAACTGATTTTAAACAATATTATGTAAAACCAATTTTCCGTTTATATTTAAATAAAATCCTATATACATAAATCCAAATAAAATATTCTTATGTCGCAGTAAAAGTGGTTTGATCTATCTGTAGTGTAATAGCGTTAAAATTCAATTTCGTTATGAGGACGTAGATTGAAAATCGATCAAACGATTGATAGATATCTAGTATGAAATAAATCTCAAACGGTAAATATATTCATGTCTGCCATAACTTATTCACAATCCTTAACAAAACCGACCTGAGCTTAACTAACTACACAAAAGAAAACTACAGTACTTTCTCTTGTTGCTACGTCAAAGAAGAAAAACACATTCGTATTTATAATATCGAAAAGGGTTGTCGCCAAATGAAATAAAATAATACTAGTAGGTCTCTCGGGAAACTTCGCGTTTAATCAAAACATTTTTACGAATTTCGAAACCTATGATGGTTTTGTTTTGATTTAATTGCATTGTCCAGTCGCTTATCTACATTTGGCGCCAAAATGATAAAAACTTTTTAAAATGAATTTTTTAATGTTAAATAGTATACATTATTTCAGTTAGAATATAGTTTCGATCTAAAATTAATTATTTGTTAAATCGTAACGATTAAGTTAATTGCAATCAAGAATGTTCTTTTATATTCTGCACATCTGCAGTTAGAGCTCTTTAAACTGAAACCATAATCGATTTTTTATGTGCAACGAGCCCATAATCACTATGAAAATCGACTTACAATATTAATACATAATATTAAATTCAAATCTATCGAAAATCACGAGACGAATTATTTCCAGACGAAACAGAAATAGACATTGTAATAATACAAATAATATTTTAATTAACTGAACACCCACACAGACGTCTTTTCGAAATGACGATACAAAAAGTTATACCTATAAAGTGTAGTACACATAATTATTTATACTTGTTGCACATAGACAAGTTTGAAGCGAACCTTCTTCAGTCACAATTCGGCCGTCGCGGTGGATGCACGTGTCCCCACGATACGCGATAAAAATAAATAAAAATATAAACGGTAATCTGTATTGATTACAGATTAAATAAAAGTTTTTGAAGTGTTATTTTTTTTCGAGTGTAAACTATTTTAAGCATGTGTCTCAACGTGGAATAATAATGTTGGGCTAGTGTCAGTGTGGTGGACCAGGAAAAGTTATTATTACAAAAAAACTTTCAATATCAAGGTACGTAATAGCAGACGCTTATCATATTTATTACGGTGGTGGCTTTTCGACAGATATGAGATTAAATGTTTTATTAATGGACGGAAAGTGGTCAGTTTTATGTGATTTATACAGCTTAAACAATAAGTAGATAATGATTTATTATAAATCTTTTTTAGGCGTTCATATATTTATGAAAAAAATAGGTGCATTTTTAAATGTGTTCGATTTTTGAAATATTTTTAGTATGTATATGTAATAGTTAGTATACTGCCAGCTATATAATTAAGGTTACTATATCTTTTGTCTTAAAAAAAAAAAAAAACAAATTAAACATGAATAAGTATTTAATGTACACTATTTAGCTAAAGTTTATAATATAGTTTTACGTTTTAGTTGATAAATAATAAGGAAGAAAATTTCCAATATTTTTAATATGGATGTATTAAAAATATACTTTGCGAATACGAAATATCTTAGAAACGCAAAGTCAGAGATCGAAATTAAATCTGTAACACCCTTATCCCGGGGTGACTAACAAAGAAATTCAATCGTCAATGGACTTTTTTATCATTGAATGTTTGACGTTTATGTATAATGATTTTCGTTTAAATCATATACTGTAGGAAGCCTTATATATATATAAGATTCAACCAAGAAGATTTTCATAAACATATTTAATTTATCACAGACTAGTGACCCGCCCCGGTGCCACTCGGGTGCAAGGTGCAATTTAAGGTGAAAAAAATTGAAGACATCACTTTAAAACTTCTAAAATTATCAGTGTTTCTCTAATTTATTGTGCATGTATACATAAACCTTCCTTTGAAATCAATGTTTCTATTAAAAAATCGCATCATAATCCGTTGCGCAATTTTAAAGATCTAAGTATACATAAGGACAGACAGCGGTAAGCGACTTTGTTTTATAGTATGTAATGATGATACACGATTTAGCAAAAGGAAAACCTCAATGCAGAGAAGGACTCGCCAAAGAAATTTATATAGAAAATCTTATATGTACCAAAATTAGGGAATTTCAAGGTTTAAGGAATGAAATATGATGAAACTAAAGTAAGTTGTTTGATTAATTTTTAATGCTACGTCTTTGGTATCGTATTTATCATCTATCCTAGAAAACTTTTGTACTTGGTGGTGCTTCGTTTCAAACTAAAATAGATTATAATATTGTTTTCTCCATAATGTAGATAATATCTCATAGTTCTAAAAGTTTTTAATGGCGGTAGGGTTTTGTACAAGCCCGTTAGGGAACCATCTAATCATCAGATACCGCCAAATTACGGTACCTTATTGTTTTAGAGTAAATCAGTGTAACTGGAGGTTCAAGGGGTATAAGATTTTAGTTTCCAATGTTAGTGATTAATATTTCTTATAGTGCCAAAGTCTAACATAAATAGAGTATCTATTTCTAATCTAACCAGTTATTGGTGTTATATAAAGAATGGTTAATATTTCTTATAGTGCCAAAGTCTATGGGGAATGGTGACTTACCCGCAGGTGGCCCATTTGCCTTCCTATTACAAAAAAAGGGAAATAAACGTGCACAGTTCGTAACCGAACATAGCTTATATAGATATATATTAAAATATATTACATATTTGATATCAAAACAAAATCACTAAGAATTTTAAATGCATAACTAAAAATATTATTCTCGAAAATTATCTTTTAAATATTGCAACAAGTTTGTAACTTTATTTTTTATTTTGAAGACCAAACTCGATGAATACAGTGAATTAATTACAAGAGGACTCTGATGTTTCGGTTATTCAGATAACTAAGACATACCAATGTGATGTTTTCGTGTCATAACATTACTATAATCTATAAGCTTCGCCCACGCAAAATTTATAAAACTTTACCTGTAATAGTATACAGACCGTCAGCCTCTATTTCATCCCCTCATAGGTTGAATTTTAAGTAGCCTGGGTCCACGGTAATGAAAGTATGTTCATACCAAATTTCATGACAATTCTCAAATTATCAGCTGGTGAGTTTAGTGCTAGGTGTAAACCCTCACTAAACTTTATCCTGTAGATACGCTGGCACACACTTCAGACCGGAACACAACGATAACAAATATTGATGATTAGCTATGGAATATTAGATAAATCGTTATTAATTGTTACGCTGGAGGTGAAGCTCTAAAACAGTAAAACGATACGAATTTAACATTCGCCTGTTTCTGATTTACTTTACGTTTCAAAACCAAAGAGATATTATTAACACGAACTAATTACTTCTGTTACTTGAATATATTGTCGGTAACTCTTTTGTAGAGTCTTACTCAAAGTAAAAAGTCAATTAAAGTAAAGTAACAGCCTGCAAATTTCCCACTGCTGGGTTAAGGCCTCCTCTCCTATTGAGAAGAGGGTTTGGAACATATTCCACCACGCTGTTCCAATGCGGGTTGGTGGAATGCACGTGTGGCAGAATTTTGATGAAATTAGACACATTCAGGTTTACTCACGATGTTTTCCTTAACCGCCGAGCACGAGATGAATTATAAACACAAATTAAGCACATATAGTATATGAATATACAATTCAAGAAAGCGTTCAAAAAACTTCTGTCGGCAAATTTAAAAATGGAACGCTTGTGTCCCAATCGTGTGTACATGATTAATAGCACACTTTAGACTAAAACCTCCTGTTTATTTAAATAATCACGAATAGAGAAAAAACAAAACCGTTTAGGTTTTTTTGCCGGTTTGTTATTTACTGAATCGGTGCCAGTTTTTATTTGATGTGCAAGTATGTATTAAGTAAAGGATTTGATCGATTTGTCTGCTATATATGTATGCGGCTTTTTTCTATGCTTAAGAAATGAGTTGTATTTTTGGATTCAAAATATTATTATACTTATTCGAATTGGTCATAGCAATCATTTTTAAGGTATAGTCAAGAGCAGATATGATTATTATGGAGCACACGTTTGTGTGCAAACACACATTCATTTTTTCTTCATTATCCTAATTTCGAAAGGGCGTGATGCAACCGGAAAGATTTCAGTGAAGTCCCTATAGTTTTGCTAGCTCTTTAGCTCTGCCATTGATAATTTCCTAACCGAAAAATCTCATATTTCTTCATTTATCTGATAGTCAAAATCATACAAGATTTACCGATTTTACGTGTTATTTTTGCGCAGTTTATATTCGAATCAATCGTTGAAATTTTCTTATTTGTTTTATGAAAGCAAGCATCGTTCCATGAATTATATTAGTTAGAAATTACAACTCTTACCTCAGTTCAATTCAACATTATAAATAAATTTAAATGAACTTATAAGTAAGTACATAAATAGATTCATTCATGAAATATTAGTTATATATCCGGAAATATATATTTTTTTCACCGTTCTGTAAATTAACTGAATAGGGGAAACGAGTTTAGTCCTAAAAGTAGAAACATATTATACTTAAAAAGTATTAACACGACGCCAATCGCTTACGTCATTTTTCTCCTAATATGAAGCTCTTAAATGTCCTTGATATTGTAAGACATTCTTAATAATTATCTTATAGAAGGCAACTTACAGCAACTTTAATATTTTGGGTACATTTTCTCGCTACTTTTAGTGTCTTGTCATCGAGCGAAATTAATGTGACCACTTAATTTTGCTTAAGCATTATAATTTTCCAGCCTAATGAAGTTTATTTGTAAGTTATGGAGTCCATTATTTATGTTGCATTCATTATAACTCACGACGTCGACACAATGAGAATTGATATTTCCTTTACGCGCTAGTGCCTTTAGAGAACGTACTTAGTTTTTTTATGTTGCGTTTGCAATAAGAACATAAACTCATATACGAAAGTCGATATAGAATGGCTTGAACGCGTTGCGTTGAGTCGCATTTGGAGTTGACGACACAAATGTGTTGATTTTTTTGACACATGCAAGTTACCATGTGAATTATAAAAATAAATTAAGCACATGAAATTTAAAAATCAAATCACAATTTGCAGCCTGTGGATCGTATCGGATTAGCTATTAATAACATTAAAAGAATATAGAGTTAGCTGTTAGAACTTCTATACAAATAAAACTAAAATGATATTGATGACTTCCGTGGTCGAGTAGCGTGTACACCGGTTTTCATGGGTACGCCACTCTGAGGTCCTGGGTTCGATTCCCGGCCGAGTTGATGTAGAAAATTCATTAGTTTTCTATGTTGTCTTGGGTCTGAGTGTATGTGGTACCGTCGTTACTTATGATTTTCCATAACACAAGTGCTTTAGCTACTTACATTGTAATGTATGTGATGTTGTCCAATATTTATATTTATTTATTATTTGTTCAATCTGATTCAACATCGAAGATAAGCAGAAAGTTAGAAATGTTTGTACTGCGTTTAGAATTTTTTTATCTATACTTATATTATAAATGTGAAAGTAACTCTATCTATCTGTCGATATTTCACGACCAAACCAATGAACCAAAATAAAATTTCGTGTAAAGCAAACTTGAAACTCCAAGAAAGGTTATAGGCTACTTTTTGCCTAACATATGATAACGAACTCTCTAAGACGCGAGCGAAGCCGCGAGCGACAATTTGTATCTATATGGTCCTAATATTGTATATTTGAATTTTATTTTATTTACAGCAAAGGATAAAATGTTATAGGAATTGTAAGATTTCAACGCCATCTTGAGCTATCAATTGGACCCCTTCCAAATAGTTGGATCGAAGATGTATACCAGTTCCCATTAGGTAGGCAGCTGCTATATGTGCTATCCTTTTTAGCGTTATAATAAAATAACCTTTTTTTTATGATATTGGTTGTGATTTATTTTGTTACACTGTCCCAATAATCTTTAAAACTCGGTGGTAGGGCTTTGTGCAGCTATCAGATATTCTATCGTCAATCATTTTTTCAGTAGTGAGCCAGTGTAACTACAGGCAAAAGGGTGTCCCCTTATTTCCAAGGTCAGGGGTGCATTGGCGATATGAAATGGTTAATATTTGTTACAGCGCCATTGTCGATTGTTGTGATGACACCACCATCAGGTCAGGTCGTCCATCTACCTATATCGCAACTCTATTATAGCATCGCAAAAATATCCATTACTGAATAACAAATATAAACCAAATTCTTAAAATTGCTTGTTTTGCTACTATTCTACACCTTAGTTGTTAACATATAGTATTAGGAACATTATGAAATAATATGCTTACTCAAGCGTACAGTTGATCAAGAGGAGCTTAGTATTGGGAAATAATGTTTGTTTTACGGTACATTTGGCCGATAATTTGATACAGGGTTATTTCATCACGCTCAAAGAGTATCGAATTAGATCGCTGACATATAAGATGCTTCGTTTAGTCACTAATTTGTACCCAGCAAGCTGAATAGGTTGTACGAATTATCTACTAACAAAAATGTAAATCAATTTTTTATTCGAATTGTTATGTTACAGGACTGAATTAAATAAAAAAAGTAAAGTAACAGCCTGTAAATTTCCCACTGCTGGGCTTATGGCCTCTCCTCCCAGTAGGGGGAGGGCTTGGAACCTATTCACGCTGTTCCAATGCGGGTGGGTGGAATGCATATGTGGCAGAATTTTAATGAAATTAGACACATGCAGGTTTCCTCACGTTTTCTTTCACCGCCGAGCACGAGATTAGTTATGAACACATATTAAGCACATATATATTGTGGTGCTAGTCTGGGTCTGAAGCCGAAATCATCGGTTAAGACGCACGCGTTCTAACCACTGAGCCCGAGATGGCCCAATTGAATATCAAAATCAAAATAAAATTTATTCGATTAGGCTTTTACGAGCACTTTTGAATCGTCATTTAACAATTAAGCGAAACTACCACCGTTTCGAAAAGTAAATTCTACCGAGAAGAACCGACAAGAAACTTAGTAGTTAAAGTAAAATGATTGATGATGAATTTTACTAAATGCATATGTAATTTTTTTTACAATTTTAATCTATCTGTCATGTCAGTCTGTTTGTTCCGGCTAATCTCTCGAACAGCGGGACCCATTTTTATGGTGAATTTACTGGCAGATAGCTGATGTAATAAGGAGTAACTTAGGCTACAGAAATAACTTTTTTGTTAAATTCTATCACGATTGAAGTTTCGGGCACAGCTAGTTTTTAGTTTTGTTTATAAAAGTAAAAAGTTGTATTAGTCTTCAGTTATTGTGCAAATAATTGTAGTGGCTTAGTGAAGATACCTTTTTAGCTACAACATACCCAGAACTAAACATTTTACGTGATCTTAGTATAGATTTACGTTAATAATATTTGGGGGTCATTCTAAAATGGAAACGATTAAATTATCGATTGCAGAATCATCCAGTCGACCTGAATAATTCCAGACAACGATTTACATCTCCGTTAGATCATAACACTTACGAACTGATTTAGTGTTCAGGTCATTGCCATCCAGGAGGAACTAAACGCTAGTTTGATATAACAATAATTACGTGTTATATGTAGGCAACGTCGAAACGGCTTTCACACACACGTCTTAACTTGACTGGGTAAAATGACACATACAGTGGCGTAAATTGGGCGGTGCCACCGGTGCCCAGGCACAGGGCGTAGACTCTCGGGAGCGCAAGAATAGATAGAATGGGCAGGACTATTGTTTTTTCGTTGGGCTCTTGTTAAGATTCCGCTGAGCGCCTAGTACTTGATTCCAATACAAACCTACTTAAAAACATACATCGTGCTCATTTTTTGACAGCGCACGAGCGTATTTGTGTAGTTTTTATCGTTAATGGGCAACGTATTTGCAGTAGTGAACCTGCGGTTAAGTTTTAGTGAGTGAGTGAGTGAGACAGTAAAATAGGTAAAATCTGCTTAAATAAGGCGCAGTTTTAGAAGCCCGCACAAGGCGCAGAAAAGGCTATTTACGGTACTGGACACATAAATTAAGTTAAAAGTTACTAATTGTTATATCTTATTTATATCGATCGGACAATGGAGATTACACAGCAAGGGAAATGTCATAAAAAAAGTGATATTTACTTTTGTGTTTATTTAGTAACTAATTTCTTCCTGCTGGTAGATATATTGGTGACAACCTGATAGTGTTTATGTATTTTGATGTTCGTTTGATTATCTAACAGAGTAAAAACAATTTCACTTTTAAAATTTAAGTTGAGATGATTATGTGTCTGCTTTCAAATTACTTGAAATCGCTGACTGTTGCAGTGATATCGAAGAGGTTGTTTGTGATTTTTGGAACAATATGATTTTCGAAACATATCAAGCATGTATTGATTAAAAGGATCATTGAAATTAGTCATAGTGAATTTAATCGCCTTCATCATCTGCTTGTTTATCACATTGATTTTTTTATCACACCATCAGCGAGTTCGATTATATCTGTTCCAGTTTTGGTGTAACTTTGACAATCGCCGATTCATCTTGACACAGTTTTTAGGCTGCTTGCTGTCTTTCCATAGTAATTTCGTCATCACTTTCAGGATTTATCGTTTGAATAATCAATGTTTAAATCGTTAGCGGAATAAATATACGTTATTTGTGAATGTTCCTGATCCTTCCATAAGACTAGTTCTAAGTCCGTGAGCTTATGTGGGATACCTTTCAGAATACCTTGAGTCCATTAGTCTTAGTTGATAAAGCTAGACCCATTAATTGATAAGAATAAAAAAGGTTTATTTAGCAGGAAGGCAAAGTAATAAATAATTCTCTTCTCTTTTATTTCCACGAACATGTTATAATTGGTTTACACTCACTTTTTGTTCATTTTAATTTAAGTCATTCAAACTAGCATGTTCTAATGCCATTCAGCATTGATTTCAGTTTAAGCCTCTAGCACATGGCGTATATTACTTTTTATTAGTGCGTATATGCACATTAACTGCAAATTTTCCGATCGCTTCATCTGCTGAGGTAACAAGGTTGTGTTCAAATCTCGTTTGAAACGCGAATACGCGCGTTATATCCGCGTTTAAAATACGCCATGTGCTAGAGGCCTAAAGATTATTGGTAACTACTGGTACTTGAGTGGTAATGTAGAATAGACTATTTAACAATGCGAAAAAAGTGTCAATTATTGTAATCAGTACATATTATGAGTTTAAAAATGGCCATTTATTAACGAAAGTTGAAAATAGTACTTAATTTATTCAAAAATCTATACTTATAATAAATCTGTAGAGAGGCCATTTCTGTACATGAAATTTATTTAAAAAAAAACTATCAAGGGATGATAAGGGATCGCTACTGGTGCCAAAAATGCAATCAGTAAAATTTTTGTCTGTCTGTCTGTCTGTCTGTCTGTCTGTCTGTCTGTCTGTCTGTCTGTCTGTCTGTCTGTCTGTATATTCGTTATAGAAACAAAAACTACTCGACGGATTTTAACGAAATTTGGCACAATTATTCTTCCTACTCCTGGGCAGGTTATAGTATACTTTTCATTACGCTACGATCAATAGGAGTAGAGCAGTGAAGGGAAATATTGGGAAAACGGGAGAAGTTACTCCATTTTTTAAGCTTCCGTCGCGTGTGCAGCCATAATGGTTAAAGCTACATAGAAATCATGTACGACACAAATGTTCTTAAATTATTATATAAAAATAAATTCCTCGACAGCATATGTCTATCTTTCATAGTTGACTCACAATAACACGTGAAACTTCCGGAAGCTTAGCAATTCGGCGCTTTCTGACTATATTTGTCTACTCTTACGTTTACAATACTCTCACTCATCCCTAATTACAAAAGTTCACATTTTTACCTATTCAATAAAAAAAAGAATCATGTAAATCGGTGTAGAAACACCAAAGTTATACATGAAATACGCTATAAGTCATCGCGCGTGAATACAGAATCATGCCATAAGGATTATTTTTGTGTATCGGTTGCCGCGTTCGACGCGCTACGCCGCGGGAGGTATAAAAAGGCGGGTCCGCGCGCGAGCTTATCAAGGCGACGCAAATCAAAAGATTGCAGACCATTCAAAATAGATTTCTCCGCATTGCCACGGACTCGCCGTGGTACATCCGAAATGTAGATCTCCATAAGGACTTCGACATCGATTCGATCGCGAAGCATCTCAAAATACTATCGACGGCGTATTTTGAGAGAGCTAAAGAACACAGCAATCCGCTGATTGCTCAATCGTGCCAATACACCTCTCGAAGAGGTAATATTCCGAATAGACTCAGGCGACCTATGCACGTCCTGAACGACACAGACGATAGCCTCACTATCGCAAACAAACCATTTGTAGGGAATAACACACTACACACCACACACCCACAGCGTTTCCGCCGGCGGAAACGAGGACCCAGTTATGCGACGTCTCGGAGGCGGCCGAGACGTCAGAAAATTCACTCAGTGCTAGAATCACTCCCCACCGATTTCGTTCTGAGCCGAGGTGCGATCTCATAGGAGACACCCTCAGGACGAACTTTAGTTTTAATTTAGTTTTAATTTAGAGCCCCGCGCTCAACCTCAGGGCAGGGGACATTAGTTCTCGCCCGAAAGTCAGGTGACGCTGTGAAGGCCAGTAGGGCCAACAGCAATACACAACACACAAAAAAAAAGCGCGCGAGCTTCATACAATATTTGGCTGTTGATGCGAATAGACGTTTAGAGTGTTCGACCTTATTGACAGACAATAATTGTTATTTACCAACCGTGCTTTTCAGCGCGACTTTTAGTCTAAGCATATTATTAGTTAAAATTTTATTTCTTTATAAGTGAAGTAGTAGTAGGTACGCATTTTAGTTATTGTGGTAGTGTTTAATTATATTAATAGTTTATTTTCGTAATTATCATATAATAATAATTATTACTATATAAGTATATCATATAATTATTACTATATATGTAAGTAGTGTTTAATTATATACCATATTTAGTTATTATATAATATTAATAGGTTTCGTAAGTGTAAGGTAGCTTTGGTTACCGTTGATTGAAAATATACAATGCCACCTAAAAAAAGACCATCTTTATCTCGAAATTCGAGAGATGCTAAGAGGATGAGAAATGCGCGTTCTCAAGAATCGGCAGAGGAAAGAGCACATCGGTTAAACTCTATGAGAGTTAGTGCCTCAACTTCTCGAGCCAATGAAAGCTCTTCAGAGAGAGAGATGCGATTAGCAGCTGACAGAGAGAGACGAGCTACATCACGGGCGTCTCAAAGCTTTTCTCAACGAGAGCTGAGGCTTACCATTGACCGAGAACAACATGTGTTATCCCGAGCAGCTGAAACTGCTTCACAGCGAGAATTGCGTCTCACAGCTGACCGCGAACGACAAACTTTATCTCGCGAGTCTGAAACATTTACTGAAAGGGAATTACGTCTCACAGCTGACCACGAACGGCATGCATTATCTCGCGAGTCAGAAACCTTCACTGAGAGGGAATTGCGTCTCACAGCTGACCGCGAACGGCATGCATTATCTCGCGAGTCAGAAACCTTCACTGAGAGGGAATTGCGTCTCACAGCTGACCGCGAACGTCATATATTGTCTCGCGAGTCAGAAACCTTCACTGAGAGGGAATTGCGTCTCACAGCTGACCGCGAACGTCATATATTGTCTCGCGAGTCAGAAACCTCCACTGAGAGGGAATTGCGTCTCACAGATGACCGCGAACGTCATATTTTATCTCGAGAATCTGAAACTTTTACTCAATATGAAGACCGTTTGACAAATGATAGGGTGCACCACAATATTATTAGATCTATCGAAGATGAACATGAGCATGAACAACGACTAGAGTCGGTACGCGAACATTACAATTCTTTGAGACAAGAACGATTAATAAGTTTATCTAATGAAAGATTAAGAATCGAAAATATTCGGTCTCTTGAAACGGACGAACAGTGAGAGGCCCGTCTTACTGCAGACAGATTTCGACATAGTCTTAATAACTTAGATGTATACATAGAAGACCAACCTAGAAATACGGTGGCATGGTCCGACAAATATAAAAGTGGGTTTGCTTATAACCTCACAATTGATTACAAATCATCTTCTGTAATAGGCGATATGAACGTGGTATGTTCTTTTTGTAATGCTTCAAAGTGGAGTAAGGAGTCGGCTGGTTTCTGTTGTTCTGGAGGCAAAATAAATTTGCCTTCATTCGAAGACCCACCGGAACCTTTGAAATCACTACTTTTGGGGGAACATGTGCAATCTAAACAGTTTTTAGACAACATTCGCACTTATAATAGTGCATTTCAGATGACATCCTTTGGTGCGCAACAAATCTCCGAAGGTCCTTTCATGCCTACTTTTAAGACACAAGGTCAAGTTTACCATTTGATAGGATCTCTTTTGCCTGAAGACCAACCTAAGTTTCTTCAAATATATTTTGTATCCGACTACGACGAACAGTCGAATATAAGAAATCAATATTTCCCGAATTTAAATGCTGAACTCATTTCACAACTTCAGAACATGTTGCATCAGGTTAATTCGTATGTATGCAGTTTTAAATCGGCATTAGAAGCTCTTCCTGGAGATCATGATAACAATTATAAAATTGTTATAAATGCCGATAGGCGTCCAACGCAGGAGCACCCTGGGCGTTACAATGCTCCATCCACGAATGAAGTTGCTGTGGTATTGGTCGACCAGGAATGTGATAGGCGTGACATCGTTATCCGTTCTAGAGACAATCGTTTGCAACGTATTTACGAAACCCACAGAGCTTACGACAGTTTGCAATATCCTTTGATATATTGTCGAGGGGAAGATGGTTATAATTTTGCTTTATACCAAACTGATCCGCGTACAGGCGCACCTATTTATAATAAAAAGATTTCATGCCTTCAATTTTACTGTTACCACTTGAAAGACGGAATAGGTTTGTATACTTGCAACGTTTTCGTGGCTTATTCAATCAGTTTATTGTAGACATGTACGCAAAAATTGAAACCGAAAGATTAGTTTACATACGATCTAATCAAAGGCAGCTGCGCGCTGAAGAATACGTGCACCTTCGCGACGCCATGCAGCAAGATAATGATACGGTGAATATGGGCCGTTTAGTTATTTTGCCCTCTTCTTTTACTGGTGGTCCACGCTACATGCACGAACGTACTCAAGATGCTTTTTGTTACGTGAGAAAATATGGACGTCCCGACTTATTTATTACTGTAACTACCAATCCTAAGTGGGATGAAATCACTCGGGAGCTTCTTGAGGGTCAAGCACCGCATGACCGTCATGATATCATCGCAAGAGTTTTTCATTTAAAATTAAAATCAATGATAGATCTACTTACCAAAGATAACATTTTTGGAGAAGTATTATGTTACATGTATAGTGTTGAATGGCAAAAACGCGGCTTACCCCACGCACATATTCTGGTTTGGTTAAAAGATAAGGTTCGACCTAATGATGTAGACAGTTTAATCAGTGCTGAAATTCCAAGTCCGATTGCAGATCCTGAGTTATACGACATTGTTAAATCTCATATGATACATGGTCCATGTGGTGTATTTAACGGAAATTCTCCTTGCATGCAAGACGGTCGTTGCACTAAAAGATATCCAAAAGCCTTAGTGGATGAAACTGTAACAGGACATGATGGATACCCATTATATCATCGCCGTTCAAGAGATACTGGTGGTTTCACTGTTGAAAAGCGAGTATCTGGACAACAGGTTATTTTAGACAATAGGTGGGTCGTTCCGTATTCTCCTGTGTTGTCCAGAGCATTTCAAGCTCACATAAATGTTGAAATGTGTAATAGTGTAGAGTCAATAAAATATATTTGTAAGTACATTAATAAGGGCAGTGACCAAGCTACATTTGCTTTGAGAAATGAACATGATGAAGTTACAAGATATCAGTCAGGCAGATATATAAGTTCTTCAGAAGCTGTGTGGCGGATCTTAAGTTTCAACATTCATGAAAGATTTCCACCTGTGACTCATCTGGATGTTCATCTTGAAGGTGGTCAACGTATATATTTCAACGCCGAAAATGTCACAGAACGGTTAGAGAACCCTAGACAAACAACTTTATTAGCATTCTTTCGACTTTGCCAAACTGATGATTTTGCAAAATCTCTTTTATATGAGGAAGTTCCATCGTATTATACCTACGATAAGCAACGAGGTGTCTTTAATCGAAGACGCCGTGGCAGGCCTGTAGATGGTGAGTCAGGTATTTTCAAAGAACATGTTCTTGGCAGAGTATACGCCGTTCATCCTAACAACGCTGAGTGTTTCTATTTGCGATTATTATTACATACTGTGCGAGGACCAACCTCATTTATAGATTTGAGAAAAGTAGACGATGTTGTTTTTCCCACTTATCATGCAGCTTGCCAAGCGCGTCATTTGCTAGAAAATGATCAGCATTGGGATGACGCTTTAGCAGAATCCTGTGTTAGTGATAATCCAAGACGGTTACGTAATTTATTTGTAACATTACTCACATTTTGTAATTTGTCAGATGCTGTACAATTATGGGAAAAATATAAAAACAAATTTTCAGAAGACTTTCTTAGAAATATATCTAACAACGATGAAGGCACAACTAATGATAATTTCCGTGATCTTGCCATAAATCAGTGCTTATTAGCTCTTCAGGATGAGTTAACAGCAGTTGGCGGTAAATCACTATGTGAATATGGTTTGCCAACACCAACCTCAGTCGGAGAAGTAACTAATAGGGAATATTCAGCAGAGATTAGCTACAACTTAATGGAACTGCTGACAACATTAGAAAACGGTATCCCAATAATGACTGCAGAACAACGTTCAGTTTATGATCGCGTGTGCAGAAGTGTCCAAAATAATTTGGGAACAATATGGTTTTTAGATGCACCTGGAGGAACTAGAAAGACCTTTTTGACTAAATTAATATTGGCTTATGTTCGAAATCAACGTAAAATAGCTCTTGCCGTAGCTTCATCCGGGATAGCTGCAACATTGCTACCAGGAGGTAAAACGGCTCACACAATGTTCAAAATACCAATTGATTTAGATTGCACGGAAAGTCCAACCTGTAGTATTTCAAGAAATAGTGACAAAGCTAAGGTATTACGCGAGTGTAATTTAATCATATGGGATGAATGTACGATGGCCCATCGAAAAGCAGTAGAAGCAGTAGATAGAACTTTAAGGGATATAAGACAAAATGATCGACCAATGGGCGGTATCACGGTTTTATTTTGTGGTGATTTCCGACAAACCTTACCGGTAATACCACGGGGAACCCGAGCTGATGAGGTTAGGGCTTGCCTGAAAAGCTCTTATTTGTGGCGTGATATACAGTCGGTGCATTTGACTATAAACATGCGAGTGAGAACTGGAGATAACCCGGATGATAGTCAATTTTCTGATACATTATTAAAGATCGGTGAAGGTACCTATCCACAACTACACCAAGGAAAACTTATTCTGACGCCTGAATTATGTTGTATAGTGCAATCTCAATCACATCTTATATCGTCAGTTTACGGTGACGTAACAAATATATTGAATAGGGACAATTCTTGGCTATGCGAAAGATCTATTTTAACTCCTCGCAATGATCAGGCAACTGAGATTAATAACAAAATACTGTCGAACATACAGGGGGAAAGCAAAGTTTATAGATCAATAAATAGAATGGTCGATGAACAAGAAACTATTAATTACCCGATAGAATTTTTAAATTCTTTAAATATGCCCGGACTTCCTTCTCACGAAATTTGTTTAAAAATTGGCATTCCGATTATTCTACTCCGAAATTTAAGACCACCAAAACTTTGCAATGGAACTCGACTAAAAGTAACCCAGTTGCAACAAAATATAATCGAGGCTCAAATTTTAACAGGTTGCGGTGCAGGAGAAACCGTCTTTATTCCCAGAATACCCTTAATACCAAATAATTTTCCATTCCAATTTAAAAGGACGCAATTCCCAGTTTCGGTGTGTTATGCAATGACAATTAATAAGGCTCAAGGGCAGACTTTTCATGTTGCCGGAGTAGATCTCGGTGTCAGTTGTTTCTCTCATGGTCAGTTATACGTTGCTCTTTCCCGTGTTAGCAGTTCTAGAAATCTTTATGTTCACGTGCCGGACGGGTCAACTTTCAATATAGTTTACTCGGAAGCTTTGCGCTAAAGTATTTTGGTTCTATAGGTACTTAAGCCCCATGTGAACGTGATGAAAATAATATTACCAATACATTTTAATTTAATAACACACAAGGAGTTACACGTTGACGAAGTCACAGGCACAGCTATCTATACTTTTCTGCCGGAAGTCACTATTCCACGCGGACGAAGTCGCGGGCAAAAGCTAGTCCATAAATAATAAAGCTTTTTTTTTAAACGTTTGTTACGTGTTACGTGATACAAAACACTCCTGATTGGCCGGGCTTATGATGAAGTCATTTTCATCGAAAACTTATTCAGAAGTTTTACGTTTTGACTGCCGCTTTATGCGTTTGGGTAATTTTACAATTCTCAAGCACTTAGTCTTTATAACAATATATATTATTCACGGTCAGGTGTATCTTTAGTTCTTTGAAATTACATATTTATTTGTACGCTTTGTGAATCCAATTGCAATTTACGATTCTCTTGAGTATACACAAGGGAAAAGATATATGAAATATTAACAAACACTGTTATTACAATTATTCTACTTAACTCTGAATAATTTTAATATATATATTTGCATAAATATGGAAGATCGAAGCGATTCTTTGTACAAAAATAGTAAGAGAACATGAGTGACACATGTTATTCACCTTCATATCTTTGAATGAAACTGTCAGAAAAAAATAGTTTAATGATTATTTATTGTAATCTTTTACATATAATATACCAAATCAGGATATGAGATTATAATCATCACAATCACTTTTTTGAGGAATTTAAAATATATTCAAATAAATTTAAATAATAATAACTGGTCCCTTAAACTTCTACGCACGTTTAACGGGATGATACCCTAAATATCATAATTGTCGGAATTCTTGGAATGCCTGTAAATCGCATGTGTTTGAAAATTTGGGTGTATATTATACGGGTTCCTTGTATGGTAAATATCCGAGATAGAACTAATATTATAACTTACAAATCAGAATAAGGATGAAGCTGTTTTTAAATGTCTTAGTCAATCCCAGAATAAATCGTAGCACTTTTTAGCTGTTATATAATTGTAACTGTAATATTTTAATTATATGGCGAGAAAAACTTAGCGTATGATCTAAGTTAACAGACAAATCTCTAATCTCAGAAACTCTGACCAAAATGGTATTCTGTAATTTATATATTAATAATAGTAGTATTATCTCTTTACAAAAATTGTCTATAATAGATGGCCAGAGATAGTAGAGAGATATTTTTTAGAATGTACGACACTCTTTTTAAAACGTAATAAATGCAAAATGGCATGGCATCGATTTTCCAAGTCACTAAGAGATGGTAGCAGTAAAAGGTTTTTTTGGGCTTAAAACCTTCATTCAATATCTGATAATGGGTTCAGTTAGGTCACATTTTTACATTTACATCAAGAACTCGAACGCTATATGGTACACAATTACGACTCGATTGATTTTTCTCTGATCGCATAAATGCTGTTGACTCTACTGCCCTATGTACCGATAGCAAGCGAAGGTGCGAATTCTAAAATCTGCTTTCAATCTCTACATTAACCACTTTGTTTATCAGGTCCAGGTCCAGGTCAGATGTTTGTGAGCCGAAATGGCCCAGTGGTTAGAACGAGGGCATCTTATCATTTATTTCACAGCAGTGGGAAATTGACAGGCTGTTGTTGTTGTTGTTTGTTATCAGGTCCGGATTTTATAAATATTGCACTGAAACAAATGTTAGCGCGATTCAGTAAATGTTTTCGCTTACTAATGTGAAGGCAAATATTTATAAAAACCTCATCATCAAATTGCTCAGCGCTCCTCCACTGCTTTAGAGTAATTTATAAAAACTGATATGGATAAGTTAGGAAAGCCTTAGGGTACTTTCAAAGGTCTACTTTCTTGGTCTTCTTATATATTGTCACACTTTAACGGATGGAAGTTTTGTTCAATACATTTAAAGTTTTGGATACTCTCGATTTAATGGCCACATTCAGCCGTGTTGAACTGCTGTAAAAAAAGAAACGTGTTTCCAAAATAGTTGAAATGTGACAAACTTTTGCTAAATTGCGTAAATTTGCTCAGGGCATATAACTTTTAACAGAATCGTATCAGCTAAAATAGGCTCACATTAACCCAACGAGGAATGGACATTACCGTGCGAGAATCATCTTCTTCTTTCTTTTAATTTTCACCATAATTAAATATAGAATATGTCCCTATATATTTATTTACTAAGCCAAAAAAAGACCAGGTGTTAAATTAGTTTTATTTATTATTAATACAGACTTAACAAATACATCTAAAAATAATCATCTAATTTGTATTTTTATTCGCTGTTTTTACTCGTCAACTCACGCACACAAAGACATCTCACTCTCACACTAATACACTCTGATCTTTATTTAACGTGGAGGGGCGCGCTTTCGTGAGAGAGTAGTTCTATACATCACTTGATACATAACCGTAACCAAACACATAAAAGAAACAATTTAGTTCAGTGAATAAAATCGAATATTTACATAGTGGCAACCCTAATGGCCGTTATGGATCAATGAGCATTGATATGCCCAAAAACCTTTTATTCTATATAAGATGAATAATTATGAAGTCCTTACATAATTTAGGGGCAAAAAACATTAGCAGACGAGCCAAGTTTTTCGTTCTAAAGAAAATACACATTTATTTGCTTTTAAGACAGATTTATTTCATGAATATAAATAAAAATAAACAGTTCAGTGAAATAGTTTTTATTTTAGCCTTTATTATTATAACTCCATAACATAACAATATTTTTTGTATATTATCATGCTGTCCATCAGCCCATTTCCGTCCACTGCTGGACATAGGCCTCTCCAATTGCACGCCACTGAGATCGTTCTTGGGCTACTCGCATCCAGCTCCTGCCAGCTGTCTTGCGTAAGTCGTCACTCCACCGTGCCCGAAGACGTTCTACACTACGTAATCATGCTAATTGAATAAAAAAGAATATAAACTTGGTGGCAGCCCTGTTATTATTATTATATTTGTATTTGTTTGGATACCACTCACTCCTCATATATTGTTTAGCTAAATATCTGGACTTAATATTATTGTATTCGAAGGGAGGGTGAGGCAGTGTTATTGTAAGTACTAGAGACATAAAATCTCACCTCCTATTGTTGATAGCGTATTGGTATATAAGAAATGGTTAATCCTTCAATGCTAATGTCTAAAGGCAGTATTGATCACTAACTATCAGGTGGCCTATTTAGCCGACTAACTACTTATGTGATAAAATCACAGATTAAATAATAACTATCATTCGGATTACAAAAGTCACTTGGTTCGTTAGGACGTCCTAACTGATCGTAATCAAATTTGCAGACAACTTCTCAGAGGCACAGATAAGGATACCAAACAAATACGGACGAAGCCACGGGTAGAAACAAGTTATACCATAAAGTTTATACACACATCGCATTATGTATACAGGGGATCCTTAATAGCTTTCTTAGAGACAACTAGAACAGCAATAGAACCTCAAAGTTTTAATTAGCACACCCTTAATGTTTACGAAAACAGTAACTTTAGCGTATTAGCATAGAACAATGTAACTTTGCATTCGCCGAGTGTAAAAACTTGTACAACTTAATTTGAGTACAAAACGTGATTAAATACAGGTATCTAATTATTTTCTTGGCTGCTTCTAATTAATAAAGGGAATTTTGCCTCAATTAATTTATATACAAAATATCATAGATGTTGTTAAAAAATTGTCATCATCAGAAGACGTATATTTTCTTCATGTATTGTGAATTTAAAACGGCATAACAGCTAACTATTAGGAAGCTCTTATTAATGAAACATTTTTGGGCAACTATAGTATATAATTTCATTAAATCAGACAGTAATTAATATTCCAACTAAGAAGTAGAATCAACAAGGTAATCTCTCAAAGTCATTAAAATTGGTACATAAATTCCAAATTGATTTTAAAATCAAATATTTGTCAAATAAAAGGCAGGATTCGATAAAAAGTTAATATAAATTTTGGCTAGGTTAATAAAAATACGAAGTTTGATTGGCGTGGATGACTTTATCATTATTTTTATAGATTTATTTTTTAGTTGTGATGTTTTATAGGATTTATAATATACTATAAAATTGAGAAGTAGTAATTTATTTAAAAAAAATCTACCGACAAAACACTCTTATTTTATGTTTTATCAAAATAAAAAATTTAACAATAACTTTTATTGAACTAGCTGTCAATAATAACAATTAGCGAAATACTAATTATATAACCTACCGACAGCTTGACGACCTTCAGGTGCGAGATGATAAGTGGACCTTAGTCTTGGAATCGCACACCTTATATAGCCTGTAGCAGGTAGGTTGGTGTGGTAGGGATGACACTCCTTACAATACAAAAAAATATATATATTTTGATAGATTAATGAGTAAAGTCAGAATGTGTTATGCAATATTGTATATATTAGTGATAAAATGTGTAGGACACACGTATCAAAATGGCGTATCATCGTAAGTGAGTTGTTACCATTTCACGAGTGAGATGCGTTTTATTCATGCATTCATACTAGAATGGCACTACTGACGTGACTTATTATTTCACGAGTACTCGAATTCCTGAGCACTTAAATCGATATTTCTCGAACATTCGAGTTTTCGTTCCTCAGCATTTCATTTGATCTTTTTAGTCAATAAATTCAGAATGAACTAAAATGATTTATTTATGCTATTTAAAAAAATACTTCTAAATAAAAGGCGAATGGTTTAGCCTTGAGACTTGAGGGGAGAGAATGTATCTAAAAAGACATTGAAGAAAATGTATGTCTTGAAACTTTATCGTAGACTAGAAATCGAATGGGGTATTTTGTATCTGATAGACTTTTCTTTCAAACATTTTCAATTTTTTGCTTTTACGTAAGTTACCTTGTCCTAAAGAGCCGGAATAACTTTTACATTTATATAAGATGGTCGATGTCCATGATGATTGTTATTATAATGAAGACTAGCTGCACGACCTGCAGCTGCCTCGACCTTATACGCCTTTGAATATAACAAAAAACAATACTATTGTAGCCTAAGTTACTTCCTTTTATATCAGTTATCTGTTATTGAAAGGCGCGTCAAAATCGGTCCAGCCGTTCCAGAAATTAGCCGGAACAAATAGACAGACAGAACGACAACAATTGTAAAAAATGTTATTTTGGTACTCTATAAAAGTGAAGGAGGGCTATTTTAATACTGCAAACAGACACTACAATTTTATTATATGTATAGATAGATTTATATACATATACAGTGCTTACCAGTAGAGTTGGGATTAGACCCCGATCTTCGTTTGAGTTTTACGTGAGATATAGCTCAGTAGGAGCTATCTTGGCGCTATAGTATTATATAGCAATATACTATGGTACTTTCAAAGCTACTTATTTAGTGATTATTAATGATCTGTCGAATAGACCAGCATCGAACGCAGAGGAAATGTTTAGCATAGCGAGACTTTCGTTATTGGAAAACTTAGTCTTTCTACAGCCCCAACAGACGCGACCAAGTTGTAATCTCGAGTCGAGCAGTTTGAAAACAATATCTATAAACTGAACAGTCTTCTTGAGAAAAAAAAAACGGCCAAAATGAGCTAAAATTTTTCAATTCTTGATTAAATAATCACATTCCATCAAAATCATATTTTTCAACAGAGCACTTGTAATTCGGATGTTGATTCTATTGGACAGAATCGACAAAATTCAGAATTAAACATTCCATAAAGTAAAGTAGTAAAGTAACAGTCTTTAAATTAGCCACTGCTGGCCTAAGGCCTCCTCTTCCATTAAGGAGAGGGTTTGGAACATATTCCACCACGCCGTTCCAATGCGGGTTGGTGGAATGCACATGTGGCAGAATTTCGTTGAAATTAGATTATAGAGAATTAAGCACATATATATATGTATATAGTTTAGTTTAGTTTAGTTTATTCTTTATTGTACACCACACAATGAAATAAAAAAAATACAAATGACAAACATATGGCCTAGATATAACAGGCGTACAATTTTGGCGACCTTATCGCTACATAGCGATCTCTTCCAGGCAACCAACGGTGTAGGATAGGTCATAGAATATAAGGTGGGTGGTGCTCTACTAATAAATAAAATAATATGAATCTATTAATAAAACTATGAAATAAATATAAATATAGAATACACAAATTATATATCCATTAATAAATTATATTGTCAATACATATAAAATAAGTAAATATATATATATATATATATATATATATATATATATATATATATATATATATATAAATCTAAATACAATGAGTAAGAATATAAACGATGTCTTCAAACATAACGAAAAAATAAATAAATTAACAAAATAAAAAAAACAGAAAAAAGAAATCATTATCGTAAAGGAACTTGAGACAGAAAGTGATTTTTTAAAAGTTTTTTAAAAATAAATAAGGTTTTGGCCTCCCGAATATTTAAAGGAAGGTTGTTCCAGAGCGTAATAGCCTGAATTGTAAATGATTTTTTATAAAAAATAGACTTATGTTCGGGCACCCTTAAAATCAGTCTCTTCGTAGAACGAGGGTGTTCTCCGGGTTTTCCTAAAAATATAAATTTTTCCTTCAGGTAAGGGGGAGTAACAGGGTGAAACAACACACAGTAAAGTATAGACAGGACATGCATATTCCGGCGAAGTCTGATGGGTAGCCAATTGAGACGGGAACGAAATTGCGATACGTGGTCGAATTTTCGTAATCCAAATATAAACCGAATAAAGGTATTTTGAAGTCTCTCAAGTTTATTTAACTGGTCTTCGGATAAGTCCACAAAGCTTGTATCAGCATAATCCAAAATAGGAAAGAGTAGAGTTTGTGCAAGCATAATTTTGGTAGGAATGGGAAGAAAATTTCGAAGACGACGCAAAGAACTCAGCGCGACGAACACCTTCCTGCTGATTTCATTCACATGGCGAGTCCAGCTAAGAGAATTATCAACGAAAACTCCAAGGTTTTTGACGGAATCGCAATAAGGAATGACAGTATTGTCAAACATTATCAGAGGCAAGGAGGACCAGTCGACTTTGGATAATTGTTTCCGGCTGCCAATAATTATGGCTTGAGATTTACTAGGGTTGACATTAAGACCAAAAGTTTTACTCCATTCAAGAATGATATTGAGGTCATTATTCATCCTTGTGATTGCCAACGGAAGATTTTCCACAGTCGACTGGGTGTAAATTTGAACATCGTCTGCATACATGTGGTAGAGAGAAGAAAGGTTGTGAGTAATAGAATTAATGAAAATAGAGAAAAGTAACGGTGATAAAACGCCGCCCTGTGGTACGCCAGCATAAATATCACACCACGACGTGTAAGCATCATCAGTACGAATACGTTGCCGACGACCACGAAGATAACTGTGAAACAAGTCAATGACTGCAGGAGACACGTTAAGAGAGCGCAGCTGACTCAGTAGGACATCAAAGTCAACACTATTGAAAGCATTGCTGAAATCCAACAAAGTCATAACAGTGAGCTGTTTACTGTCCATGCCTAATCGAATGTCATCGGTAACTTTTATAAGGGCAGTAACCGTACTATATCCTGGGCGAAAACCAGATTGGAAAGGATTGAGCAAATTGTTCTTGTTTAGGAAGAGATTTAATTGAAAGTGAATTAGTTTTTCAAGAACTTTTGACAGGAAGGGTAATATAGAGATAGGACGAAAATCGGAAAAGGTAACAGGATTAGCTTTCTTCGGCAATGGTAAAATATTAGCGCTCTTCCATACTTCAGGAAATACACAGCATGAGACACATTCATTTAGAATATATGTGATCACGGGAGCGATAATATCAAGGAGAGGAATGATCATAGTACGGCTAACATTATCGGTACCAATGGCATTAGATGAGACGGACAGCACGCTTTTCTTAACATCACACACAGTGAACTGACTTAACACAAAAGGAGGATGAGAAGGAGTTGAAGTCATAGAAAGTGAGTTAAGAATACGTGATTTAGCTGAACTATCAAATGAGTTCGAAGTATTAGAAAAATATTGATTTAGGAGTTCTGTATCAATATTAAGAACAGATGGATTATGAGAAGATTTACCAACTCCAACAGTCTCAAGAAATTTCCAAACTCTGTGAGAATCGCTATTCTCGACTGAGGCATGAATGTGGCGACGTTGTGCATCCCTACATATTGTATTGCAGCGATTCCTAGCTTTAATATACTTACTACGATTTTCGTCAGAATTATTTAATTTAAATTTACTTTTAGCAACATTTTTCCTGTGAATGCTAGTTTTTATGTCTTCAGTTAGCCAGGGTGCAGGAAGATGTTTCATCTTTACTTGGTGAATTGGCGCATGAACGTCGTACAGTTGATTGAGCAACGAGCTAAAGACATCAACCCCTTGCTCAATACAAGACGCCGACTCCACTGCTGACCAATCAATATTACGCGCATCAGCACGTAGTTGTTCAACATCCATTCCAGCAAAATTACGCCGCAGAAGTATCTTAGGCTTAACTTTAGGAGGGCGCAGTTTATACGAAAGAAAAATTAAATCATGATAGGAAAAGGCATCGGCAGAACACTGACCGTGCTTGGAAACGAAATCAGGAGAAGACACAATTATAAGGTCAAGAAGAGAAGGAGTAGAATTTGGATATCTGTGGGTCGCTGAAAGGGGAAGAATATGCATGTTACACGCTTCGCAAACAGATACAAGCTTATGAGCTCTGCTGTCATCCTTCAGTAGACATGTGTTGAAGTCGCCCATTAATATGGTGTGACCATAATTTGGGACAAATGTTTCTACAAGGGCTTCGAAAGAGGAAAAGAAATTCGTTAATATAGAGGGACTGTAAAAAACGCCAAGTAAAATTTTTGTCTGGCTTAGAGAAACTTCTACTAGTAAGTGTTCAGCCGAATCAACAGGAGGTGGCTGACATGACGAACTTACAATTTTAAAAGGAATGTAGGATCTAAGATAGATCGCCACACCACCACCAGTCCTGTTGCTTCGATCATTACGAATGAGATGGAACCCTGGCAAAGAATACGAAGTAGACGGTAAACAGGGCTTAAGCCATGATTCCGATACTAAAATCGCATGAATGTCACGGGACTCAAAAGAGGCAAGCATGTCAGGATAATGGGCTGGAATACTTTGGGCATTTATGTGTACTACGTTAAGATTTTTCACACATTCAGAAAAGAGAGAATTAAGATTGGCGTTAAGAGGAAGGGAAGAAATAGCACTTTGAAGACTTAAGTCACTCAATGACTCATCACCCGAAGATACCGAAAGAAAAGTATCACTAAGAATACTACAATTTGAAGACATTGTAATTATAAATATATAACAATAAAATAAAATAAAAAATAAAAGTTAGAATAATTAAAATATGTGTGTATATATATAAAAAAAAATAAAACTAATAATAATAATAATAAAATTAAAAATTAACTTAAACGTAAAACTAGTTTACTTAATTTACTGTTACTGTGCCCGATATCCACCGGCGGCATGAAAGAGACCAAAAGTATAACAAAACGTAGTTCAAAAATAATTGTTTACAAAATAAAAGTTGTAAAAGTAAAAAGAAAAAAAAAAATCAAGAATAACAATTAAAAATGAATCAAATGGTGTTTTTGCACCTTATTGGTTTAGTTAGAACATATCTTAAGAATAATTGATAAACAAAAGAGGTAAAACTAAAGTATAATAAACAAAGTTCAACATATGATAATATTAAATCCTTAGCTAAGTAAAAAAATAACATTATAATTAAACAAAGCAATATATCTACGAGGCCTGCGGCGGTAATAAGAAATATTAGATAAACAGTTGCAAATAAGACGTGTAAAAGTGAACCCGCATCGCTCGTTGATAATGCGATTACTATTATTACTATTATTATATAGTGGTGCTTGCCTGGGCTTGAACCCGAAATCATCGGTTAAGACGTGTTCTAACCACTGGGCCATCTCAGCTCTATAATCTATACTAATATTATAAATGCGCGCTCTTTCACGATCAAAATAATATATTATGTATAAAAAAGGTATAAATATATCGTTTCGTATTGTTTCCAATCAGAGCCGCTATCGATTTGAGCATTTAACAATTAACCAGATTACTCCATGGACGAAAAAGAGCCGCTGTTTTCAATAGTGATCTGTTATCACTTTCGATGGGGATTTGCGATATCGAGGGATTTTCCGTTAAATCCCAATAAGTTAACGGTAATACTTATATGATGCCGCTTGTAATTTTGTACTTCATTCGATAATTATTTGAATCATCAGGATTTCAGAGAATTTCTGGAACATTAAACACACAATATTAAATTACGTTAATTAATGTTAATTGGAACACCTGATGGTAAATGGTCACTGACGTTGCTGTTAGCCATTGTTGCTGTAAGATTACTATTTCTTTGACAATTTGTCACCAAACTTGGGAACTGAGCTGTTGTAATCCTTGTAGACTTACTCTTCCAACCGGAATACACCAATACAAATTAATGCTATTTGAAAATGGAATATCTAATAAGTAGGAATACACAGTCTCATCACCACGTGGTTGTTTGCAGTGACTTTATCTTTCGTCTTAGACGACAATCAATCTAACAGTAACAATAAAAAATAAGTTTGGAAACTCTGATAGTTAAGCAAGGTCACGTCGAATTACATTTCGTTTACAGTCGAATCAAATTCAAAATATGTTTATCCCTTTGAAATCATTTTACATGTTTAATTTAAGTTAATATATACCATTGGTTCGGAATGTAGTTTCTAGTGCGGCAATAAACTTAGGAGGTATACAATTTTTGATAAAAATCACGAAAGGAGTCTTGAGCCAAATTAGAAGTAGTCTTAAGAGCTCTTTTTGATGATCTTATTGTAATTATGCTTTGATTAACGAGGGAGATAAAGGAGAAGACAGTTACTTAGTAACATGAGGGGAAAAGAACATAAACATCCTGATCCCCTCGGATTGACAGTCGTCAATCCCAAATAAATGGAGTACTTTAAAAGCAAGCAAATGATTATGACTAAGACGAGAAAGATGAAATATTTCCTATGACCGAGTACCAAACGGTATCAACAACAATCAACGTTTATATTTAGTAGAAAAAATATTTTTCATTATAATAGCTATGGGAAGACGCTATGTCTAGAAATGCGTTAAATATGATATCGTCAAGACTGTAACTTTGGCAAAGTTCCAATTCATGTTTTATCCTACTGCGAATTGGCACGACTATTTGAAATGTCATCCAACCTTTTCCAACTAGTGGGCTTGGATGAATAATAAAGTTAATAAGACTGTACATCAACCGCTCGTTATAATTAAATATTTGTATATTGCTTTATAATACTTTAAAGCATCTGAACAGCATTTAGCAAAACTCACCTGATGAAAGGCGTCTGTCATCGAACGTGAACATTTGCAATACTTGGGGTCTTGCAGGGACGTTGCCGGACTTTAAGAAATGGGTGCAGTCAGTTTTTGAAGTTTCCCAAGTCGTATTGTATCAAAAACCGTTGATGAGAGTGACCGTGCGAAGTAGGAAAGGCATTAAAAGTGCCTTAAAAAGTCCGGAGGTAAAATACAGCAGCCGGGATTATTTCATAGAATGCATAGGTACAATCCTCGTAAAAAACACGGTAGAGGATGCAGAGTGGTCTGACATCCATTTATTTTGTAATAAGCGAAATTAGAAAACATCGCGATTCATATAAAAACCTCTCTAAGTGTAGGGCTCATATAATGGTGTTTTAGAGTAAAAATCTTAACATGAAAGAGTATTTTGCCTGCAGACATATTTTTTATGAAACTAGTAATAGCTAATCCAGTACTTTCGTATGATTTTAAAATGATTAATATTCTAAACAGTTTAATTCTAAAAAGTTAAAGCTGAATTTTATGAAACATATTCATATTACCAGGAAATCTTTACATTTTTGATGATGTTCTGCTATATGCGTTTTGAATGCTCCAAACGCTTCCCAATAAAGATTGGACTAGCATAATTTTATATATGGCTTTTTTAAATTGTATATGAAAGTTTTGATTTGTGTTGTATTTTTAGGCCGGTCCTAATATTGTTGTTGCGTGTTGCCTCTACAGTGATTACAGTTCCACTTATTTGGCAACAAGCTCTAAAAAAAAATATATTTGCTTTTATGCCAATGACTGAAGATTGGTGCGTTAATTGAACCATCCGTCGCGTGGTTGAATTGAACAAATATTAGTACAAGTCCATGAAACATTTTCACGAATTTGTTACGCTATCTTGTTTCTAAAGGCACATGGATTTTGAAGAGATGTGTACACAAATGTATACAAATATTTGTCACAATAATCAATGAAATTCTCTTCAAGGTTCTGGTTTTAGTTATAGTTTGGACAAATTTGATTCTGCGGCTTGGTCGTGAACGAGTAACAGGCAAAGATACTTTCTCATTTATTATATCAGTATAAGCATGTATATTTATATATGATGTATGTATTTATCAGTTCTCTTATGCTTAATTACTTCTTAAATATACCTCCAAAATACAATAATCTATGAAATTATATTATTACGTAAAACGATTGCGTTAGTTCTCGTGAACTGTTAAAAATAGCAAAATAAATACAAAATGCAATGAACACAAAATTACATGTGATTTTATTTCACGCGCCAAAAATATCTTCGTTAGTAAATTTGGGAAACATGAAGCTGTTCTTACAATAATAGATCATGTAAACACTAGAGAAGAAGTGAATCGATATGACTGACTGACGTTTTTTATTAACATAAGAATTAATAACATTAAATGCTTAAATATATACAAATATGCACTAAAATAATATAATATTTTTCATTGGTTTTGTAAATATAAAAATGTCAACGCTTCGAACAAAAAGTGAATTGGGGAAGAAAATATAGTGAATACAACTTGAAGTACGTTTGCTATTCTTCTCCATATCTTGGACTTTTATCAAGTGACTGCGATGATGGAATGTTCAATAAACCCAATTTTTATTCACTGTTAAGTTTTAAGGATTTTTCTTACCTGAGTCACATTTATATGTCAAGATACTAAGGATGGTGCTCCTTTAAAAGAGAAAACAGTGGAATATAAACGGGCAATAATTACTATTATTATTGATTTTTAGAGCTCTGTTCCAGTTACGGAAAAAGGAATACTTATAAGATCACTTCGTTGTCTATCTATCCATTTGTCCGACTGTCCGTCAAGACCTTTTTCTTAGAAACGTGTAGAGTTGAAATTAGTACCAAATATTGAAAGTATGTCCTGCTTGACGCTGCGAATTGAACACAAACCTCTAAGTATATGCAATGAAAAGTTATAGCTGTTCATGTTATATCTCCCAAGCATTTGCAAAGGATATCAAACTAATAGAGTAATGTTGCTCGCTGATACAGAATCATGAAATTTGGCAAGAACCTGTTGTAGTAAAATAAAGTAAATTTCTAGCCTCCTCTCCCATTAAGTAGAGGGCTTGCAACATATTCCACTACGCTGTTCCGATGCGGGTTGGTGGAATGCACATGTGGTAGAATTACGATGCTTTAAGATCCTCACGATGTTTTCCTTCACCGCCGAGCACGAGATGAATTATAAACACAAATTAAGCACATATATATAGTGGTGCTTGCCTGGTTTTGAACTCGAAATCATCGGTTAAGATGTACGCGTTCCAACCACTGGGTCATCTCGGCTCGTCGACATCTTGTAGAATAAGCTTAAAAATTTCGCAAATTTATTGTTACATCAGTGTCTGTTTATCTATCTGTCTATTGATGAAGCCTCAGTACACTTATTTATTTTATATTCTAGTAGTAATTATTAGTGACTTCCAGAATTTAGGTATTTCATAACATTGTATTTTTAATTAAAAATTTCGAATAATAAATTCAACTTAAACTCCATTAGTCTTGCTATTATTTATTCGAGTATTTCATTTCATTAAATACTTGCTCACACAGCTTATAAAAGCACCTGCAAATGAATCTGAACGTAAGGAAAGCAAAACGAAAAGCCGGCTGGGTAACAAGCATTTTATGTTACGCTGATTAAATAACTCGCTTTTACTGTTGACTTTTAAGAGACATTATTCGTATTTCCTTAAAACGGTTATAAATATTAAAATTAATTAAAATGTGTAACAGGTATATAGTATACAGATAATAGTTTACCATTACAAAGAAATAACGATGCGGTATTGAATTAAATTCAAGTGTTAATGTTGCAAGGATGAAAATATAATATTTGGTAATCTATTAATATTTAAAACAAATATATTTGGCTGTCTTGTGTGGAACTCATGTCATTTGTGATAGTGTGCTACTTTTTTAATTATGGATTCAAAAACTTGATTTTTTTTTATATGGCATAGTATACTCATAGATATTTGCGCTGTATAGTAACCTTGGGTAATAAAATATTAAGTCCCTCTTTCTCTTAGGCTGTCTCTCACCTTTTAAATCCAAATTAAACACGAAATGTTGCTAATTGACTGTAGAATCTATTATGACTGGGTATCTACTCAGATGAGCTACCGCAAAGTAACTGCCATCGAGTCGAGTTAAATATCATAGTGTCTCCCATCATGCTTTCAGTATACTTGCTTTGGTAACATTTCTCAAATTCCATTATGTCTTGAAGGAAGACTTTTTCCGAATAAGTCCCCATATTTTCTTTAAGTTTATCAAAGTGAGAATGTAACGTATGCATCTTTAGAGACATCTACATCCGATTAATTCTTCACCCTAATTGTGTTGGATTTAATTCTGTCAAATATTCCTTAAAAGGATCTTTTTTCAAATATGACGCAATTATGCAGCTGACAGACATTCGTTCCGAGGAATATATAAGTAATAGACAATCACAATATTGAAATGGTCCTTATCAATTTTGACGCGTAACATCAAACGTATGAGATTTCTAATGATGGATTAAAGCCATGGCGCCCGGGAAACATGGACGACCTTAACGGTATCGAATTTGTCAAAATCTGTTAAGGGAAATAAGGTAGTAAATGAAAATATACTTTATTCAAGTAGGTTTAGAATAGCTTTTGAATCGTCGTGAAGAAACGGGAAATAACTCAGGAGTAATAACAACGTTATATTATGCATGGTGTAGAATATGTGGATTACTAGTGATATTTCAAAGCGCTCTTGTAAATAAATGTACAAAAATAAAGCTGTCTTGTAATTTAATCCGGAGCTAGTTTGTCTTCTATACTTCATGTAGTAAAAAAATATATAGACTTTTATTATCTGTCCTAAAATGGCGGCCATTTATAATTTAAAATAAATAGGTTTATTAATATTTTCAGATTTTTGTTGTGTTTTTTTTCTAATTTAAAAAATGTAGACTGGCTTAAGTTTTATCTGTTTGTAACGTGTCAGCTACTACAGAGCGATTTTATGTCATATAGCATTAATCCTTATCTAATTAAGTACATTAAATATAATACATTCTGCATTTAAAATCAATTTGGGCCTGAACACACCGAAAAACCTGTGAATGTATATAAAGACATTATCTATTATATTTAGTATCAGCATTGCAAATAAAAACCAGGGAAGCCAGGGTGGTTTGCTAGTCTTTTCTAAATTAGAGTTGCAAATAAAATAAATTTAATTCAAGTGAACTTCACAATGAAGCGTTTTTAAATCTTCGATAATTAAAACCAGCGTTTCAAAAAACAGCCTGTAGCGAGAAGAATTTACTATAATTAGTGTCCTGTGATGCAACCCGAGCCTAACTCCAAACTATTTAATAAATAATAATAAATAAATATTGGACGACATGCCATAAATTACTCTGATCCCAATGTAAGTAGCTAAAGCACTTGTGTTATGGAAAATCAGAAGTTACGACGGTACCACAAACACTCAGACCCAAGACGACATAGAAAACTAATAAACCTTCTACATCGACTCGGCCGGGAATCGAACCCAGGACCTCAGACAGTGGCGTGACCCATGTAAACCGGTGTACACACCACTCGACCGCAGAGGTCGCCAACTATTTTGCAAACTATGTTGCATAACTCAACTCTATTTGCCACAGGTAAATATCTTTCCATTGTATGTTTTAATGTTACGTCATAATTTTCATTTACAAATTTAATTCTAGCTAGATACTTGTGTAAGGAGTTGTTCTATTTCATTTTATTGTTTTCAAAAGCTTTTAACTTGTAATGTTTGCGGTTTGTGTGGGTCTGATTTTGCTTTGGTCTTGCATTTTGAAATAAATCATACTTGAACATATTCGTTCAGTTGTTTATGGGTTTATGATAGGAATGATCTTATTCACTATTTTAGATGGACTTCAGACGCAAGAAGTTCTTAACGGCATATCTTTATATTAATAGATGTAGGGCGAATTGTCCCAGTGATTATGGGACGATAGGACAAAAAAATCGGTTATGGTCTCATGTTATAGAGACCCAGTTGTAGATGTTCAGATAAATAAAAAGGAATCTTGATTGGAAATGGAATTGATGATTGAAATCGTACCGTGCCAATATTTTAATATGGCAGTTATTATACACTATCTGGTGGCCCATTTATGCGTTCTTATAGAAATATTGTGATACAAGGAATGATAAATAAACCTTGCAATACCAATGGCGACCACCATAAGGTGACCCATTACAAGTGTATACTTATGCCTCAACAAAAACATCAACTTGTTTTTTTTTTTTTATGTTTGAAACGTCCTTGGCGAAGCAAGTTATAACGGGTACATTCACTGTGACATTTAAACTAGCTGAACTTTTGACTTATCGTACAATCTTCGAGTCACATTATTTTCTTGGGACTTTGTTTTTTCTAGTTCAATTACTGGCTTTCAACCTTCAGAAAGATTAATTTCCAGCTCTCTAATGTGGCTCAAAGCTTTTTCACGCTCATTACTCCACATATTAAATGAACCCACAATTTACTAAAAGTATTCCCGCGGAAATACAATGAGCAAGCGCTTTCTATGTAATATAACTGACTCATTTTATCTTTTCTAAAATTATAAATATTAAAGTGACTCTGTTTCTTTGTCTATATTTCGAGGCCAAACCACTAAACCGAATTTGATGTTTTTTTTATGGGACAGGCCTGAATCCTGAGGATAGATGAAGACTTTTTATGCCTTAAACCTACCGATCTAATATGTGAGAAAAGTTGCTAGTAGTTGTTATTAGAAGTGATCACTTATCGCCATTCTCCAACCATCTTTGGCCACTGTGAAACCATGGTGCTTAAAAGGACACTGGTTCAAATCGATTCAATGATACCCAGTGGTGCTATTTAATGGTAGAATAAAAGATGAGTTTTTGATATTTCTCCAGGGTGGCACCCTAGTGCTTGAAATGACACTGGTTCAAATCGGACCAAAATTATACTCAGTGGTGCTGTTCAATGGTATGGTATAATAAAAGATGAGTTTTTGATATTTATCCAGGTGTACTTGGACAATGCCTCGCCGAAAAAAATATTTCCGAAATCATATTTTTATTTAATACTCGCTGTTGTCGTAATCCTGAAGGATTTCGTTGAGAACTCTTAGAGTTGCTATTATTATTTAAGGGTCAATCTCAATTTAGATTCACTGTTCAAGGATGTGTTGTGCGTTATAATAGTCAAAATGAATTTTTAAACACGACCAATGATGTTAATTTTGATTTTATTCATAAGAATGACGATGCTGGCTGTCCGTCTTTAGGCAGATCTGCCAAATACTTTATAAAATAAAATACAAAATTGATAGTTTAAATATGCACAAATTAAACACAATAGTGCAAAACAAGCAAAGTGTTACATAAAGTGTGTCAAGTTTAAAAAAAGAAGGAGTACTTAACATATAAGCCATATACAGTTTAGAAGAGCTGAGATGGCAGTGGTTAGAACACGTGCATCTTTACAGATGATTGCGGGTTCAAACCCAGGCAAGCACCACTATATATATGTGCTTAATTTATGTTTATAACCTATCCTTATCCTTCATGGAGGAGGAGGCCTTTTACAGGCTGTTACTTTACTTTTTACTTATTTTTTCAGTTTAGAGGAATACATATACTTATTTAATAATATTTATGCTGTGTAAACCTTAGCTACCAATTCTAACAATAAATCGAAACTTCAAACCTTAATTTCTAAGTGACGAACGTAAAATTATCACAGCTAACTATGCATTAATATTATAAAATAAAACTTGCAACCCGAACTGTGTTGCCATAACAACGAGGGAGTTGCCAGTAAATAACTCAAATTAAGTTATTGTATTAGACACATGCGATTTATGACACGACATAAAATTAAAATAATTTATAATGTAATAACATGTGAGAATGAATGCTAGATGGTTTTATAAAGCACACCGTGGAAGATTAAGCAGCCGACTATGATTGATGATCGCTCTTGCTGCGTTATAACCCTTTGTTATTAACTTCAGCTATTTTCGTAGTGTCGTAATGTTTACGTGTTCATGCCATAAATGAATATCCCCGATCAGTGGCGGATTTACAAAACTGCCGCTAGTAGGCCAGTAGGCTATTCAATTTTTGCCGCCTTTACTTTTTACTTGCAACTTTTATGATTTGAGTTTTATTGTCCTCATTACATCCATTTTTCCGGTTATAAGTATGATTATAAACTAGGTGATATTTCTGTCAGTTACTAGATTATTTTTCCAACCCGCTATGTAGTGACGAGTATACGGATTACTGACGTAATGTGTATACATATAATTATAAATTTTTCTTTTTTATTTCTGTAAGATAATAACAAATTTGGGCTAAATTTACCGCCCCTCTAAATATGCTGCCCTAGGCTCCAGCCTACTTAGCCTATTGGTAAATCCGCCACTGACCCCGATACATTTTTAAATAAAGTTTTTTGATAGCTCAATATTTTAATATACGAGTTATATCTCGTATGTGTTGTGATTAGACCTAAATAGTTGAGCTAATATTACCCCACTTATATAACTTTTGCTTATATAATTGTTAGGGTTATGGCTATATGGTTATTGATGTTTTAAAAATATTGAAACAAGTCTTCGGAAGAGATATTCTTGTATATCTAGGGCTCAAATTTCTTGACAATAGTTGTAACTACATTAAAAAAAATATCTGTTCAAAATACAAATATTCAAAATCTTAACGTTTTCAAATTTCAAATATTTGTATAAAAGTAATTACTTAACTTTTTAATAGCGCAATGGTTCAAAACTTTGAGGATAACTTTAACGACTATTCGATTCGAATCGTTTCATATAAAACTTTGATAAAGTAAATTTATGTTTCTATTGAGGTTAGTTTAATGATAAAAATGTGATACAATTGTATAACATGTTAAAAACAACTGTATTGTAACTTATTAAGTAATTTTGTAATGAAGTAGAAAAAAAGTAAAGTAACAGTCTGTTAATTCCCTCTGCCGCTGCTCCTATTCCATTAAGGAGAGTGTTTGGAACATATTCCACCACGGTGGTATATAATGGTGCTTGCCTGGGTTTGAACCGTTCATCGATTAAGATGTACGCGTTCTAACCACTGGGCCATCTCAGCTCTTTTATATGTAGTGTTAAATATTTATTTCATTATATCTACTAATACTAACTATTAATTAATACTACAACAACAACAACAACAGGCTGTAAATTCCCACTGCTGGGCTAAAGGCCTCCTCTCCCATTGAGGAGGAGGTTTGGAACATATTCCACCACGCTGTTCCAATGCGGGTTGGTGGAAATTAATAAATACTAATAAATGTAAATAATAAATGTAATATACTACTAATAAATGTAGTCTCCGGGTCTAATAATACAATTCTAACAATGTTTTCACAGGAAGTATATCAAGTCATTTTCTTTATTAATAAATTACGTTCGTACCCAGGATATACTTTTGGAGGACTTTACTTAAAGGAAAGTTTTACGTGTGCCCTGTATGTTTGCATGTTCACAATGTTCTTAGAAACTTCTTTGCTGATTTTTATAGCTCTTTCATAGGAATCTAAATTTGAGATTTCATTTAAACTATTTTTTTTTTTGTAATAATCAAATATTATGATGTAAAGTATTAAAGTTATAATAACTGTGTTTTTTGATCAATATTAAACATTATTTTTAATAAATTCTTATAATAATTACTTTAATATTAAATATACTTAAAAAGGAAAATAGTATTTTCCTTATAAGGCTTCATATTTTCTTTTCAGAATTTCAAGCAGACCAAATAAAATAAGTTGAATCGGTTTTATGTATAAAATAAAATTCGAGTAAGTCAAGTAACAACCCGTAAATATACACTCGGTATCACTTCTGTACTAGTTTATTCCACCACGCTGCTACAAGTTACGGAATTTTATCTGTAAATGCAGAATTTTCTCACATTTCCTTCGCCTCTGAATACGATACGATATATACACCAATTATGAAAATTGATCTGATAAATTTCCGCCATCTTTAATTAAGATCCATTTTATTCGATACAATATTTTATAGATGATAAAAAAGCATGGAGCTTAATACCTGTTGACTTCCAAGTGGGATATATTATTTTAAATAATTTTATTTAACTAACTAGACTTTGTATTTTTTAAATGTTAAAAAAGAGTAACTACTGCGTTTCTTGCCGGTTCTTCTCGGTAGAATCTACTTTCCGAACCGGTGGTAGCTTCGCTTAATTGTAGAATGTCGATTCAAAGGTGCTTGTAAAAGCCTAGTTGAATAAAGTTTATTTTGATTTGATTTGAATGACATAATATTGAACCGAGATGGATCAGTAGAACGCTTGCATAATAAGCGATGACTGTGGAATGTGGATTCAAGTCCAAACACGCACCAATAATGTATTTCGTGCTGTTCAGATTCAATGAAACTTTGCATGTGTTGCCACATCCATAAACACATATTGGATCAATCTGATAGAATAAGTACCACACCTTTTCTTCAAGAGGAGACTTAGCCCAGCGGTGGGATATTTTTAGGTCGTTACTTTACTTCCTTACTATGTCAAGGAAATGTATTTAAGTTTGAATGAAAAATGGAGTTATTGAAACAACGAATGGAAATAAATTCGGTAAAAAACTGCAAAAATAACTTCGCTAAGAAAAGGGGGATCCACTCGGTCCCGGAGTTATAAAATAGAAGTCCTCAAGGAGAAACTTGGAAACTTAAGTCGGTAAAATCTAATTTCGGTTTTAACTAGTTCAAACCGGTTACGAGATTCTGCAGTTTGACGGTGTTTTTAGGAGCATGGTTACAATGATTCGACACACAATGATGGCTAATCATTACCAAAAGTGGAAAAAGAAATAAACACTCTTTTTTATGGGAACAAAAATGTATATACATAATGTTGTCTTAAATTTTCGCGATTATTACACATTTAAATAAAACTAGTTATAACGGATTTTAATCGCGTATATTAATTATTTTGGACATCCCGACGTTTCGAGCACTTTACAGCGTTCGTGGTCACGGGTAGACTGTCTACCGATTAAAATCCTTTATAACTAGTTTTATTTAAATGTATATACATATTATATATCTCATACATGCATCATGATAGTAAGTGTTTACCAAATATATTTGGACAGTAAGAAATATTAACAATACCTTAAATCATAAATGCGCTGAAGCTATATCACTTTTACTTGTCTCATTGGCTTCTCCGTCAAACCGTGAGCCAGTGTAACTACAGGCACAAGGGACATAACATTTTAGTTCCCAAGGTTGGTGGCACATTGACGATGTAAGGAATAGTTAATATTTCTTACAGCTTCATTGTCTATGGGTGATGATGACCACTTACCATCAGGTGGCGCAAATGCTCGTCCGCCAACCTATACCATAAAAAACCGCTACTCACATTGATATTATTATCTTAATTAAATACTGATCCTAATTAAAATAAGTAACATTTGGCAAAGTTTTTCTTCGGGTAAATTGCTGCAGAATTGTAACTTAAAATTGTAAAACAAAATTCAAACCACACGTATTGTCTTAAGTACATAACTCCTTTTATCTGTGTTAAAGAAAACAACGGTGCTTTTGTTTATTTATTTAAAAAAGGTGTTTTTTAATATAACCTTTTAGATGAAGCCATTATTTTTCTGTAAATATTATTTTTCGAATTCAGAAGTCGATGTTTTACTAAGAGTGCAATTTCGTACTATTGCTTAGCATCCCTTTAATACCATATAAATTATTAGTTTACCATAAATTATTGGAAAATCACTCTTCAACAAATCGGATAACTTCACTTATTGAGTAGTTATGGACTTATTTTATTATATAAGAAATACAAGGTATTGTTGCGTATCGATAGCCCACTGTCGATATACTATCAATTGTATCGATACTGTCGATAGTAATGCCGTTATCAATAATTTTGCTCACAGAGAGCTATCGATAAAATTGACTGTATTGATCAAAAGGATACTATCGTATTAACGATATCCTGAATAGTTTTCGAGGTCAACTATCGATAGACAAACTATCGGTAGTTATGCAGAACAGAACAGGACAGAACTTATGTATACAGTCAAATAATACACCCACTGTTGGGCTAAGGCCTGGGAGGCCTTAGCCCACCAGTGGGCCCTTTGAGGAAAAGGTTTGAAATATACTATTACGGTGATCCATTGCGGGTTGGTGGAACACACATGTGGCAGTATTTCTATGAATTAAGGCACATGCAGGTTTCCTCACGATATTTTCCCTCACCGCTTAGAAAACTCACAAGAAATTATAATATCAAAAACGAATAAATATTATAAAAAATAGTTCGAAATCATAAACAGTGTCAAATATAATTTATCGTACATTTATTACCGAATTAATTAACACTATATGTCTAGAGTGTTATAACGATAAAAATACTCAGTAATGTTTCATTGTCAAATACAAGTAAGGACATCATCGGCTGGTAACTGTTAAGGATAGTTTGAATAGATTCGGAATGTCAATGTTTGCCCGGCCATTTCGTCAGAACATTAATCCGTTTCAATATTTGATTCGCCAACGGCATATACATTAAGATATACATATTTTGTGTATCATCAGCTAAGTGCAATTTGAATTCGTGTAATGAAGTTTAACCGACTGAAAGAAGTTATGGAATAGATTGTATGTATTTTTTATGTATATTGATTGATGTTTTTTCTGAATTAATTTTAATTGAGCCTGCATGTGCCTAATTTCATCGAAATTCTGCCACATGTGCATTCCACTAACCCGCATTGGAACAGCGTGGTGGAACATGTTACACACCCTCTCCTTAATGGAGGAGGAGGCCTTTTACAGGGTGTTACTTTTTACTTATTTTTTCAGTTTAGAAGTAATACATATATTTAATAATATTTATGCTGTGTAAACCTTAGCTTCTAATTCTGAAAATAAATCGAAACTTCAAACCTTAATTTCTAAGTGACGAACGTAAAATTATCACAGCTAACTATGCATTAATATTATAAAATAAAACTTGCAACCCGAACTGTGTTGCCATAACAACGAGGGAGTTGCCAGTAAATAACTCAAATTAAGTTATTGTATTAGACACATGCGATTTATGACACGACATAAAATTAAAATAATTTATAATGTAATAACATGTGAGAATGAATGCTAGATGGTTTTATAAAGCTCACCGTGGAAGATTAAGCAGCCGACTATGATTGATGATCGCTCTTGCTGCGTTATAACCCTTTGTTATTAACTTAAGCTATTTTCGTAGTGTCGTAATGTTTATGTGTTCATGCCATAAATTAATATCCCCGATCAGTGGCGGATTTACAAATCTGCACGCTAGTAGGCTATTCAATTTTTGCCGCCGCTACTTTTCTTTTTGCAACATTTGTGATTTGTGTTTTATTGTCCTCATTACATCGGTTTTTTCCGTTATTAATATGATTATAAACTAGGTGATATTTCTGTCAGTTACTAGATTATTTTTCCAACCCGCTATGTAGTGACGAGTATACGGATTACGGACGTAATGTTTACATATAATTATAAATTTTTCTTTTTCATTTCTGTAAGATAATAACAAATTTGGGCTAAATTTACCGCCCCTCTAAATCTGCCGCCCTAGGCTCCAGCCTACTTAGCCTATTGGCAAATCCGCCACTGTCCCCGATACATTTTTAAATAAAGTTTTTTGATAGCTCAATATTTTAATATACGAGTTATATCTCGTACGTGTTGTGATTAGACCTAAATAGTTGAGCTAATATTGCCCCACTTATATAACTTTTGCTTATATAATTATTAGGGTTATGGCTATATGATTATTGATGTTTTAAAAATATTGAAATAAGTCTTCGGAAGTGATATTCTTGTATATCTTGGGCTCACATTTCTTGACAATAGTTGTAACTACATTAAAAAAAATATCTGTTCAAAATACAAATATTCAAAATCTTAACGTTTTCAAATATTTGTATAAAAGTAATTACTTAAACTTTTTAATAGCGATGTGGTTCAAAACTTTGAGGATAACTTTAACGACTATTCGATTCGAATCGTTTCGTATAAAACTTTGATAAAGTAAATTTATGTTTCTATTGAGGTTAGTTTAATGATAAAAATGTAATACAATTGTATAACATGTTAAAAACAACTGTATTGTAACTTTGTAAGTAATTTTGTAATAAAGTAGAAAAAAAGTAAAGTAACGGTCTGTTAATTCCCTCTGCTACTGCTCCTCTTCCATTAAGGAGAGTGTTTGGAACATATTCCACCACGGTGGTATATAATGGTGCTTACCTGGGTTTGAACCGTTCATCGATTAAGGTGTACGCGTTCTAACCACCGGGCCATCTCAGCTCTTTTATAGTGTTATATATTAATTTCATTATATCTAATAATACTTACTATTAATGAATACTAATAAATGTAAATAATAAATGTAATATACTACTAATAAATGTAGTCTCCCGGTCTAGTGATACAATTCTAAGAATCTTTTCACTGGTAGGCATATCATATTAATCAATAAATTACTTTTGGAGGACTTTACGTAAAGGAAAGTTTTACGTGTGCCCTGTATGTTTGGATGTTCACAATGTTCTTAGAAACTTCTTTGCTGATTTTTATAGCTCTTTCATAGGAATCTAAATTTAAGATTTCAGTTTAATTAAAACTTAATGGTATAATAAGCAAGATATAATATTGTCATGTAAAGTATTAAAAATATAATAACTTTGTTTATTGATCGATTAAACATTATTTTTAATAATGTTTAATATATTAAATAAACTTAAAAAAGAAAATAGTATTTTCCGTATAAGACTTCATATTTTCTTTTCAGAATTTCAAGCAGACCAAATAAAATAAGTGGAATCGGTTTTATGTATAAAATAAAATTCGAGTAAGTCAAGTAACAACCCGTAAATATACACTCGGTATCACTTCTGTACTAGTTTATTCCACCACGCTGCTACAAGTTACGGAATTTTATCTGTAAATGCAGAATTTTCTCACATTTCCTTCGCCTCTGAATACGAGACGATGTATTATAAACACCAATTATGAAAATTGATCGGATAAATTTCCGCCATCTTTAATTAAGATCCATTTTATTCGATACAATATTTTATAGATGATAAAAAAGCATGGAGCTTAATACCTGTTGACTTCCAAGCGGGATATAGTATTTTAAATAATTTTATTTAACTAACTAGGCTTTGTATTTTTTAAATGTTAAAAAAGAGTAACTACTGAGTTCTTGCCGGTTCTTCTCGGTAGAATCTACTTTCCGAACCGGTGGTAGCTTCGCTTAATTGTAGAATGTCGATTCAAAGGTGCTTGTAAAAGCCTAGTTGAATAAAGTTTATTTTGATTTGATTTGAATGACATAATATTGAACCGAGATGGATCAGTAGAACGCTTGCATAATAAGCGATGACTGTGGAATGTGGATTCAAGTCCAAACACGCACCAATAATGTATTTCGTGCTGTTCAGATTCAATGAAACTTTGCATGTGTTGCCACATCCATAAACACATATTGAATCAGTCTGATAGAATAAGTACCACACCTTTTCTTCAAGATGAGACTTAGCCCAGCTGTGGAGTATTTTAGGTCGTTACTTTACTTTCTTACTATGTCAAGGAAATGTATTTAAGTTTGAATGAAAAATGGAATTATTGAAACAACGAATGGAAATAAATTAGGTAAAAAACTGCAAAAATAACTTTGCTAAGAAAAGGGGGATCCACTCGGCCCCGGAGTTATAAAATAGAAGTCCTCAAGGAGAAACTTGGAAACTTAAGTCGGTAAAATCTAATTTCGGTTTTCACTAGTTCAAACCGGTTACGAGATTCTGCAGTTTGACGGTGTTTTTAGGAGCATGGTTACAATGATTCGACACACAATGATGGCTAATCATTACCAAAAGTGGAAAAAGAAATAAACACTCTTTTTTATGGGAACAAAAATGTATATACATAATGTTGTCTTAAATTTTCGCGATTATTACACATTTAAATAAAACTAGTTATAACGGATTTTAATCGCGTATATTAATTATTTTGGACATCCCGACGTTTCGAGCACTTTACAGCGTTCGTGGTCACGGGTAGACTGTCTACCGATTAAAATCCTTTATAACTAGTTTTATTTAAATGTATATACATATTATATATCTCATACATGCATCATGATAGTAAGTGTTTACCAAATATATTTGGACAGTAAGAAATATTAACAATACCTTAAATCATAAATGCGCTGAAGCTATATCACTTTTACTTGTCTCATTGGCTTCTCCGTCAAACCGTGAGCCAGTGTAACTACAGGCACAAGGGACATAACATTTTAGTTCCCAAGGTCGGTGGCACATTGACGATGTAAGGAATAGTTAATATTTCTTACAGCTTCATTGTCTATGGGTGATGATGACCACTTACCATCAGGTGGCGCAAATGCTCGTCCGCCAACCTATACCATAAAAAACCGCTACTCACATTGATATTATTATCTTAATTAAATACTGATCCTAATTAAAATAAGTAACATTTGGCAAAGTTTTTCTTCGGGTAAATTGCTGCAGAATTGTAACTTAAAATTGTAAAACAAAATTCAAACCACACGTATTGTCTTAAGTATATAACTCCTTTTATCTGTTTTAAAGAAAACAACGGTGCTTTTGTTTATTAATTTAAAAAAGTTTTTTAATTTAACCCTTTAGATGAAGCCATTATTTTACTGTAAATATTATTTTTCGAATTCAGAAGTCGATGTTTTACTAAGAGTGCAATTTCGTATTATTGCTTAGCATCCCATTAATACTATATAATTTATTACTTCACCATAAACTATAGGAAAATTACTCTTCAACAAATCGGATAACTTCACTTACTCAGTAGTTATGGACTTATGTTATTATATAAGAAGTACAAGGTATTGTTGCATATCGATAGCCCACTATCGATATACTATCAATAGTATCGATAGTATCGATAGTAATGCCGTTATCAATAATATTGCTCACGAGCTATCGATAAAATCGACTGTATTGATCAAAAGGATACTATCGTATTAACGATATTCTGAATAGTTTTCGAGGTCATAGTCAAACTATCGATAGTTATGCAGAACAGAACACAAGTACACAGTCAAAAATATACTAACTCACAACAATAAAAGCTTGTAAATTTCCCACTGCTGGGCTAAAGCCTCCTCTCCCTTTAAGGAAAAGGTTTGAAATATACCATCACGGTGATCCTTTGCGGGTTGGTGGAATACACGTGTGGCAGAATTTCTATGAATTAAGGCACATGCAGGTTTCCTCACGATGTTTTCCTTCATCACCTAGAAAACTCAAGAGCAATTATAGTATCTAAAACGAATAAATATTATAAAAATAGTTCGAAATCATAAACAGTGTCAAATATAATTTATCGTACATTTATTACCGAATTAATTAACACTATATGTCTAGAGTGTTATAACGATAAAAATACTCAGTAATGTTTCATTGTCAAATACAAGTAAGGACATCGGCGGCTAGTAACTGTTAAGGATAGTTTGAATATATTCGGAATGTCAATGTTTGCCCGGCCATTTCGTCAGAACATTAATCCGTTTCAATATTTGATTCGCCAACGGCATATACATACATTAAGATATATTTTGTATATCAAAACAGCTAAGTGCGAATTAAATTCGTGTAATGAAATTTGACTGATAGAAAGAAGTTATGGAATAGATTGTATGTATTTTTTATGTATATTGATTGATGTTTTTTCTGAATTAATTTTGATTATTTTTTGTGTTGTATGCTCAACGCTATTTAAGCAAATTTAAATTTGGAAAAACATTTAAGTAAGGAGTTTTTCTTTCAATTCGAATTATATTTATTTTGTCAGTAATATTTGAAATTGGTTTTTGATAAAGTTTATCAATTTATTTATACGTTTTTTTTTTGTTAACTTAATTCGTCTCAAGCACACTAACTCAATAATACTAATGCAAGTTGGTAATATATGCATTTACTTGTAAGGGTGAGCCTGTATGAATAAAAATATATAATAGATTTAAATTTTTTTACTATTTTGTCATAATGTGATCATTCTTTCGACAATAAGAAAGAAATATCAAAGACTTGCATCTGTGTTATTATTAATACTATTCAGATTACTAAAAACGATTTCTAAAGCTCGAATTATATAGTTTTAGAGTATCGACTATCCCCTATAAATAGTCCCTTTTACAATTCAATACTCAAGTGTCATAACTTTGATGAAAGCTGTTGATGTTTGAAACCAAATTCCAATTAATATAAGATGAAATCTCTCTAGTGCTTCTTTTAAAAAGCGCACGTTATTGATGATGTGTGGAGAATTAAAAAGGATTCTAGATTGTAATTTACTAAATTGTTGGGTACACACAAAAATAATCTTAAAGAACCTAAAAAGTTACTGGCTAGTTAGAGAGCAGTAATATGGCTATATAAGAAATATACGAAAAACGTAACCAAAATGAAAGGTATTTTTTTTTCGACAAACTCAAATTATGTCTGAATATACTTTATAATTATTTGGTATTAAATAGTTCATTTGAATAAGGTTTCATAATTTCGGCGCCAAGTAGTGACTGGCAGCTTAAAATGAAATTAAATCAATGTAATGGTAGTTTCAATCATAGTTTTTCAAATTTCTAAACAATCTTTTGAATAAACGCAAAGTTTGCCGAGAGAACCACTAGTATATAATATAAGGATTTTAAAACAAAATATACAAAAACAAAGCCTACTTAAATATAACGCTATTCCTTCCAATAACACCCACAAATTGAGGAGCACTGAATACTTCGATGAATATAATATTATTCTTAAGGGATTTCTGATTTTCGTTGAAACGTGATTCAAATCTAAAGTTAGTGATGGGTTCGTTCGTCCTGAAGGGTACATAACTTGTCTTAATTAAAGTTAGGGAAAGTTTCAAGGCTGTATAGATATGTACATTATTTTATACCTCTCTTTTAATTATTAAAAAAAATGCATTTGATTTGTCTATTTTTTTTGTATTACTAATCTGTAAGTTGATTCTCTACCACATTAAAAGTAGTTAAATTAATAATAATATTTAAATAAAACTAATTATAACGGATGAATCGCGTATATTAATTATTTTTAAACATCCCGACGTTTCGAGCACTTTGCAGTGTTCGTGGTCACGGGTAGACTAAGATGACATTTGTCTATTTGAAGAACAAAGGAAATATTATTAACAACTACCGCCAACGATTTCTCAATTGATGTCTTGAGTAACGTTCCGGTTGCACGCAGAAGGCACTAACTGTATCTTTAGGTCTTGCTGTCTGTTGGATTTGGGATTTTAAATTTTTAATAAGTGGATCCCAGGTGTTAGAAAGTCTCCAACCATCTTCTCTATTGAAGTTCGGATGTTTTTGAATTTCAATAGCCTCGCGTATCATTCTAGGAATGAATCTGTGTTCTCTAGCGAGGATCTGTGGTTTATCAAATCGGATAAAATGGTTAGGTTTATCCAGAGCATGTTCACAGACTGCAGACTTTGAAGAACGCCTATTTTTGACATCTCCTATATGTTCCTTGACCCTGGTACCGATGCTTCTCTTTGTTTGGCCTATGTAAGATAAACCACACTCACATTCGAGTTTATATACTCCTGCAGTTTGTAAAGGGATATTACTCTTGATAGGTCTCAAGAACTGGCTCACTTTCTTATGAGGCTTGTAAACGGTTTTAATCGAAGCTCGCTTCAAGATGTTGCCAATCCTGTCTGTAACTCCTTTCACATATGGTAGAAATGCAGGTTGTCGCTCAACTGTGGGTGGCTTGGTACGGCTTCTGCGATGCTGGCGAGGCACGGGCAGCTTGTTCTGGTGGAGTGCAAGCTTGACCTGACGTAGCTCGTCCTCTAGGTGTTCAGCATCGCAGAGATGGTGGGCTCTCTGAAACAAAGATTTGCCAACGGTAGCTAACTGACTAGGGTGGTGGTGCGAGTCACCATTGAGGTATTTGTTGGTGTGTGTGGGTTTCCTATAAACTGTGTGACTTAATGTATTATCAGGATTCTTGATAATAAGGATATCAAGGAAAGCTAAAGAATTATTTGCCTCTAATTCCATAGTAAATTGAATGTTTTTATTTATAGAATTAAGATGTACTAAAAATGCAGATGTCAGATCACTAGGTAATATTGTGAAAGTGTCATCTACGTACCGTTTATAAAACCTAGGTGTTATTGGTCCGGAGCGAAGAGCCCTCTCCTCCAGGTCTTCCATGAATAAATCGGCGACCACGGGGGATACTGGAGAACCCATGGCTACCCCGTCAACTTGTACATAGAATTCATCATTCCACAATAAATAACCTGATGTGAGGCAGTGATGTAACAGCTCTGCATATTCAATAGGCATGTTGTGTGTCTGTAGCTTCCTCTTAACAATTTCGATGCAGTCTTGTATGGGTAAGCATGTAAACAATGACTGGACATCAAAACTAACCATTTTCTCGTTGTTGGTTAATTTAAGGTCTTTGATTTCACCAACAAACTGGTAAGAATCCTTGACATACGCCGCAGTGTGTCCTCGGAGGGGTGATAATATCCTTGCTATGTGTTGAGCCAATCTATATGTTGGTGTATCGATTTGGCTTACAATAGGACGCAGCGGAGCACCAGTTTTATGGATCTTAGGTAACCCATACAGTTTTGGCGGCTTTGCACATGTAGGCACGAGTGATTTTTTTTGTCCAGATTTAATTTCTCTTGATGTTTTGATATTAACGCGGATGTCTTTTTAAGAATATTATTTGTAGAAGACAAAGAAGAAGAAATCAAAGACCTTAAATTAACCAACAACGAGAAAATGGTTAGTTTTGATGTCCAGTCATTGTTTACATGCTTACCCATACAAGACTGCATCGAAATTGTTAAGAGGAAGCTACAGACACACAACATGCCTATTGAATATGCAGAGCTGTTACATCACTGCCTCACATCAGGTTATTTATTGTGGAATGATGAATTCTATGTACAAGTTGACGGGGTAGCCATGGGTTCTCCAGTATCCCCCGTGGTCGCCGATTTATTCATGGAAGACCTGGAGGAGAGGGCTCTTCGCTCCGGACCAATAACACCTAGGTTTTATAAACGGTACGTAGATGACACTTTCACAATATTACCTAGTGATCTGACATCTGCATTTTTAGTACATCTTAATTCTATAAATAAAAACATTCAATTTACTATGGAATTAGAGGCAAATAATTCTTTAGCTTTCCTTGATATCCTTATTATCAAGAATCCTGATAATACATTAAGTCACACAGTTTATAGGAAACCCACACACACCAACAAATACCTCAATGGTGACTCGCACCACCACCCTAGTCAGTTAGCTACCGTTGGCAAATCTTTGTTTCAGAGAGCCCACCATCTCTGCGATGCTGAACACCTAGAGGACGAGCTACGTCAGGTCAAGCTTGCACTCCACCAGAACAAGCTGCCCGTGCCTCGCCAGCATCGCAGAAGCCGTACCAAGCCACCCACAGTTGAGCGACAACCTGCATTTCTACCATATGTGAAAGGAGTTACAGACAGGATTGGCAACATCTTGAAGCGAGCTTCGATTAAAACCGTTTACAAGCCTCATAAGAAAGTGAGCCAGTTCTTGAGACCTATCAAGAGTAATATCCCTTTACAAACTGCAGGAGTATATAAACTCGAATGTGAGTGTGGTTTATCTTACATAGGCCAAACAAAGAGAAGCATCGGTACCAGGGTCAAGGAACATATAGGAGATGTCAAAAATAGGCGTTCTTCAAAGTCTGCAGTCTGTGAACATGCTCTGGATAAACCTAACCATTTTATCCGATTTGATAAACCACAGATCCTCGCTAGAGAACACAGATTCATTCCTAGAATGATACGCGAGGCTATTGAAATTCAAAAACATCCGAACTTCAATAGAGAAGATGGTTGGAGACTTTCTAACACCTGGGATCCACTTATTAAAAATTTAAAATCCCAAATCCAACAGACAGCAAGACCTAAAGATACAGTTAGTGCCTTCTGCGTGCAACCGGAACGTTACTCAAGACATCAATTGAGAAATCGTTGGCGGTAGTTGTTAATAATATTTCCTTTGTTCTTCAAATAGACAAATGTCATCTTAGTCTACCCGTGACCACGAACACTGCAAAGTGCTCGAAACGTCGGGATGTTTAAAAATAATTAATATACGCGATTCATCCGTTATAATTAGTTTTATTTAAATGTGTAATAATCGCGAAAATTTAAGACAACATTAATAATAATAATTAACTTGCGCCCGGTTTCGCACGGGTGCAATAGTGTTCGGCGTCACATTACAATCTTCTTAAATTATCAGTGTTTCTTTGCTATACTGTCCATTATTTATACACTAAATATCAAAATATTGTTAAAATTAACTGGACGAAATATGTTTTTTAAAAAAAAAAACTTATTTCATTTCTTGTATTGATATTTCGTTTTCTATTTATTTCAAACTACATAAAAATAACTGCTCGTCTGTCTGTCGTGTATTAAAATACTTTAAAAGTTATAACGGTATAAAATCAAAATCAAAATAAAATTTATTCAAGCTGGCTTTTACAAGCACTTTTAAATCGTCATTTAACAATTAAGTGAATACACGATCTGTATAATACATATTATTCTATTAAATTACATGGAACACGCCAGTGAAGCTCGCAACCGACTGGATTCCATTCTACATCTTCAATGACCAGTCATATTCCAATTTACACAAAACCGTCATGAATAACACCTAACCCTTATATCCCCGTTCATTGGCGAACCGAATATCCGAAAACATTTCAGTAGTTTCTGGATTTATCGCCTTCTGACAAAGTGACTAACAGATGCAGTGGATTGTGTTCTGATAATTATATATTCGTCGCTTTTAAAAATGCAACTCAAAATACTTATAAAATCTGTAGACTTTATAATTAATATAATATAAATAAGTCGAGATGGCCCAGTGGTTAGAACGCGTGCATCTTAACTGATGATTGCGGGTTCAAACCCAGGCAAGCACCGCTGATTCATGTGCTTAATTCGTCTTTGTAATTCATCTCGTGCTCAGCGGCGGTTAATTGTATCTTCGAATGAAGACTCATATTGTAAAGATCGAACTTCACTTCTAGTTCATTTGATCATATACAATATGTGGTGACAGTTATTCTAATTAATTGAAAAGTTAGTAAAAACTAACTGACTAAATGAGTACATGCATAAGGACTATCACATTTTAGTTCAAAAAGTAAGTTGTACATCAACGATTTCATTGGTTAATTTTCAGTGTATTTTGTTATTGTGGTGACACCTTACTATCAAGTTACCGTTGTTTTTTTTTTAATTTTACATCGTCCACTGGCTCACAGTTCGTGTTCTTTTTTACGTATTACTTGAAAACATTTTGGCGGGCTAAAGTTTTATTTACTGAACATCAGCAGATCTTCGCCTGGACGACTTAGTCGTCTTCTTGGAAGACTTGGTCTAAAATGACTTTTAATACTTCTTTTTTTATACATTATAATTACGATTTGGTTTCTTAGTCCTACATGAAAAACGTGAGTCACACTGACTTTCAATAAATATCTGTGACTTTCAATAAGTTTCTTACAATTACATGTTTTTTTTATAAATTATGTATGATATAAAGTAGATTTTTATATTATAATGAGGGTTAAGCATCACTTCGTTATCAAACATAATTATATATAATGATATTCGAAATATAAGTCTGGTCGTTCACATTCATATTTTTTCTTTTTTGTTATTCCATCACCTATGACTTTTCAGTCACATCTTCTGCCACGACATACTGACGAGCAAATGTACATATATCTACATATATAAACAGGGTTGTTGGTAACTCGACGTATATCCGTTAAGAGGTGATAGGGGTGACTATTTGCAATAATTATAACCCCCATATGCATACTCCAAAAGTGAACCATTTTTGAGTTACCATGTTTTTTTAACTTTTTTCAAAATTTGTCAAAAATGCAACTTCAAAAATTTATTTAAAAGAAAGTATCAACTAAAGTCTATTTTTTTCTTTTGTTTTATAAAAACGATTAAGCACTGGATATTTTCGTCAATATTTAAACAATGATTATCATAAAAAATGCGAGACGAGTAATATATATATATATATATATATATATATATATATATATATATATATATATATTTGGTCTGGTGATAATTTAACATTACCACAATAATCAGCCAAACTGTTAGTCTATTAAACTTCAAACAGATGTACAGATCTCAGTTTTTATATATTTAGATAAAAGCTATCTTCGTAAGCTTCTGCTTTTCTTAGGTTGACTTGGAGCTAACAAGTTTGAGCTTTAATCCTGGCTAATACCGGCGTTTGTTCCAACACTGTCTGACGTTAACTTAAGGTGCTTATCATTTTTATTTACTGCACTATCCGAGTTTTATAAATGTCTGTAATAGTTAAAAGCAGTAAAGTTTTATCTAAAAAGAATTCTCACCCAAACAGATTTATAAACTAAATGTATAGAAATAGAGATCATTACATTTCAAGCAATGGCTTTAACAAGTCACATTACAATCTTCTAAAATTATCAGTGTTTCTTTGCTATACTGTCATTTATATACTAAATATGAAAATATTGTTAAAATTAACTGGACGAAATAAATTTTTGAAAAAAAAACTTATTTCATTTCTTGTATTGATATTTCGTTTTCTATTTATTTCAAACTACATAAAAATAACTGCTCGTCTGTCTGTCGTGTATTAAAATACTATAAAAGTTATAACGGTATAAAATTAAAATCAAAATAAAATTTATTCAAGTGGGCTTTTACAAGCACTTTTAAATCGTCATTTAACAATTAAGTGAATACCCAATCTGTATAATACATATTATTCTATTAAATTAAACAGAACACGCCAGTGAAGCAACCGACTGGATTCCGTTCTACATCTTCAATGACCAGTCATATTCCAATTTACACAAAACCGTCATGAATAACATCCAACCCTTATGAATATCTTCGTCCATTGGCGAACCGAAGATGCGAAAACATTTCAGTAGTTTTTGTATTTATCGCCTTCTGACAAAGAGACTAACAGATGCAGTGGATTGTGTTTTGATAATAATATGTAGCGACAGTTATTCTTATTAATTAAAAAGTCAGTATAAACTAACTGACTAAATTAGTACATAAGGACTATCACAATTTAGTTGTCAAAGTTAGTGGCGCATCAACGATTTGTTTGGTTAATTTTACAGTATCTTTGATTACACCCTACCATGAGGTGTATAACTTTTTTTTTTAAATTCAATTTTACATCATCCACACACACACACACTCACACTGAAAAGGAGTGTTCTCAATTCGACCCGGATATATATATATATATATATATATATATATGTATATATATTTTATGTTTGTTCGCCGATAACTTCGCCTTTTCTGAACCGATTTTGATGTTTTTTTTTAGTCAGAAAGAAGATTTTTAGACAGACCCCTGGAATGGTTTAAATCAAATTATTACTTTTTAGTGATGACTTTGAAGTCGGTGTTATTTTTTAGAAAAAATATTTTATTTACGTATTACTTGAATACATTTTGGCGGTTAAAGTTTTATTTACTGAACATCAGCAGATCTTCGCTGGACGAGTTAGTCGTCTTCTTGGAAGACTTGGTCTAAAATGACTTTTAATACTTATTTTTTTATACATTATAATTACGATTTGGTTTCTTAGTCCTACATGAAAAACGTGAGTCAAACTGACTTCAATCCTTTTAATAAATAAAATAAGTTTCTTACAATTATATGTTTTTTTTTAATTGTATATGATATAAAGTATATTTTTATATTATAATGAGGGTTAAGCATCACTTCGTTATCAGACATAATTATATATAATGATATTCGAAATATAAGTCTGGTCGTTCACATTCATAATATATTTTTTTTCGGTATTCCATCAACTATGACTTTTCAGTCACATGTTCTGCCACGACATACTGACGAGCAAATGTACATATATCTACATATATATACAGGGTTATTGGTAATTCGATGTATATTCGTTAGGAGGTGATAGGGGGGTGACTATTTGCAATAATTATAACCCCCATATGCATACTCCAAAAGTGAACTATTTTTGAGTTACCATGTTTTTTTAACTTTTTTCAAAATTTGTCAAAAATGCAACTTCAAACTTTTATTTAAAAGAAAGTATCAACTAAAGTCTATTTTTTTCTTTTGTTTTATAAAAACGATTAAGCACTGGATATTTTCGTCAATATTTAAACAATGATTATCATAAATATATATATATATATATATTTGGTCTGGTGATAGTTTAACATTAACACAGTAATCAGCCAAACTGTTAGTCTATTAAACTCAAACAGATGTACAGATCTCAATTTTTATATATTTAGATAAAAGCTATCTTCGTAAGCTTCTGCTTTCCTAAGGTTGACTTGGAGCTAACAAGTTTGAGCTTTAATCCTGGCTAATACCGGCGTTTGTTCCAACACTGTCTGACGTTAACTTAAGGTGCTTATCATTTTTATTTACTGCACTATCCGAGTTTTATAAATGTCTGTAATAGTTAAAAGCAGTAACGTTTTATCTGAAAAGAATTCTCACCCAAACAGATTTATAAACTACATGTATAGAAATAAAAATGATTACATTTCAAGCAATGCCTTTAACAAGATCTCTTAAACATATATTTTTTTTCGTATTTTAGAATCTACGTTTATGATCCGACAATATCAGTTATATACTATTACTACTACTACTACTACTACTACTACTACTACTACTATTTAGAACCAGAAGTAGGAAGTAGGTTAACCTCTAAAACAATTATATTTAATTTAAAATAACAATCAATCTACCACAAAAGAAAAACATTTATTCTACAACATAAATAACCATCAATAATCACATTACACCGTAATAATTATAATTGCAATTCTCAATGTGTCAACTACGAATCTCCCGCCTTTTTTTTTAAAGGGAAGTTGTGTGACTTGACGCTGATGTGTTTATTCCAACACTATATATTAAAATATATACGGGTATGGTACGGGTTGGTGGTTAACTATGACCCAGAATTTCATTGAAATTAATCACATTCAGGTTTCCTCATGATGCTTTTTTGGTCGCCGAGCATACATAATAGATCCTTAGCCTAACACTAGTTATATAGGTATTTAAACTTTACAATTCTAATAATATATTATAAAAATTAAAAATTTTAAAAATTAGTACTTATATTCGAAAATAGAAAGTACTTATGCTCTCTGACAAAATGCAATAGATATTACTAATAAAATAAAATAGTATTTTGGCGGCGCTTACGAACGCAATTTAAAAATTAAATAATAATAAAATTCAATAAATGGCCATCGATAAGTTCAATTTAACCTTTAAGTGCTGACGGGGGTGTCTCACAGAAGGTGACAAAACATATATGAGCTTTATTTCGGCGCCTTTAAAGTTACCCCCGCGCCCTTCTCTGTAGCTTCGGGATCCAACGCAATGATTGATCAGTCGAGCCAGATTACAGCATATATGTATTATCTATGAGTCGAGCGAAGTCACAATATTGTTGAAAACCCTCGACGTCAACCCAAAACATTCAACGACTCAGAATCTTTATGACTTAAACTATTTGACACGACGATGATTAACATAATTGTTAAACCAAAAACTTTTACAGATTTGCACAAAGTATAAAACCCAATAAAGTTGAACTAAAACCCACCGATCGTGAAGAAATAAAAGCTTTCTTAAAAAGAGCGAAATATAAGCTTTTTGATTAGTGCCTAATAAATGTTAACTCATACGAAAATGTTGTTATTTTTTAATTTTCCTTACTAAATGAATAATAAACGAATCATATTGTAATTAAATCATGTGAATTTTAGTGAATATTAAGAACCCATTTCGGTTTTTTTAATAACCTTCTGATAGACGTCACGTAATCATTTATGATCTGACTAAACCACGTCAGTACTTAAAGGTTAAAAAGTATTTATTTTAAACATGTTAGAAAAACTTTTTTTCGCCTTCTATAACGTTTTGTTGCCCGCGTTCCACGTTTAAAATAAATATAAACATATCATAAATATTGTAACGTAGCCGCGGCCGTGGCCATGTTGTTATGTGCCAGTATTTTGATAATTCTATTATTATCCGTTATTTAACATTTTTAGTTAATTTTATTTTATATTTTCCCCTTTGTGAATATACTTTTGCCTCATGTAGGATTGTACTGATTGTCGTATAGGTTATTAAAACAGTGGTTAGAACGCGTGCATCTTAACCGATGATTGCGGGTTCAAACCCAGGCAAGCACCGCTGATTCATGTGCTTAATTTGTCTTTATAATTCATCTCGTGCTCAGCGGTGAAGGAAAACATCGTGAGGAAACCTGCATGTGACAAATTTCATACAAATTCTGCCACATGTGTATTCCACCAACCGGCATTGGAACAGCGTGGTGGAATATGTTCCAAACCTTCTCCTTAAAGGGAGAGGAGGCCTTTAGCCCAGCAGTGGGAATTTACAGGCTGTTACTTTTTTTTTTATTAAAACAGATGTATTTATGTACGCGCGAGAGAAGTTTTATTCCTTAAAAATAAAAAATAACTAATAAAAAATTTTACGATTTACGATAATATAATGTAGTTATAATTATTGCTATATTTGGAGTCGGTCCTACAGTAGCCTCATAGCATGTCAAACACACGGCGCCTTGGTTATAAGCAGCGTTGATAGTACTATCATAAAAATTGTTTGGTACCATCTGACAGCCAACTGTATATACGAGCGTGCTCATTGGTCAAGTCAAATAGGCTTCGTGTTACACATTTCCGAAATCACTCCCACAGATTGCGGGATCAAAAATAATAGTAATGAAATCACGTTTTGTATAATCTTTGAATAAATCAATGCATTAAGCGTGAAATTGAAATTTGTCTAATTTTACCGAGACAACGAGAAACTCTTTGAATACGTCCTACATATTTTTCAAGTAAATACTGTATTTAGTATAAACTTAATTTAAAGATAAACTTTAATGGCAGTGATATACATTTAATGGTTTAAAAAAATCAATAACAAAATAACAATAAGAGTTAAAGATATTCATTCGTGTATAACATATGTGTAACATACACATATTATGTTATACACAAATGAATATCTTCAATTGTACAAAAGGCAGGCTTAACACTGCAAATATTCCCTACCACCTTTGAAAGTAATGGGGTGCCATAGACACTCAAAAAAAAGTTATAGAAAATCTATTATTTATTCGTATTCTTATGTCTTAAATTAATACTTGAAATAATGAGCAAATAATTTTCGAAATCAACTTTGTATCTTATATTATCAAATCTTTTCACTTAATTATAAGATTTTTAGAATTTATGAAAAAAATAAGTACACCCGAATTATATGCACACAAATATTGTTACAATTTCATTATGCATACATTGATTACGATTCATAATACGACGCAAGCGTATGTCACTTAAGACGTTTGTAGTATAACCTTGTAAAGTTTTAATAATGCTAATATTATAGTTTGTTATGAAACTATAACACTATACATTTAATATATTCGGTTGTAATATTGGTGTAGTTTAATGTAAACATGTAATACAGATGTTAAAATCGAGCAAGCGTTGATGGATTCGCTAGTAAACCTGTACAGGATCGATTAATCATTTATAATTATTAAGGTGGTTCTAAAAGTAGAAAAAAATGTTGTATGAAACAAATCGTTCTCCTTAATACAAGGGGTATATGCTGTTATTTTATGATGTAGTTGTTTTTCGATAGCAAATGGGACAAAAAAAATAATTTGACATGAGACACGAATATTAGATAGATATTTGCTTCAGCTGTTTCCACAGCGGCACCGGCTCTTAACATTGTTAATAATTCAGTGTAATCTTAATATATCTGTGACCCTACTTACTTTTAACCGATTTGAAAAACTTTCTTGGTTTTGGCGTATCTTTGTATTTTTTAGGAAGGAATTTTGAAAATTATTTCTTTTGGTCTCATTTAAATTTAATGTTAAATGAAATCAGTCATTTTACTATTCAAATTTTATTTAAAATATGCTCCGTTTGGCGAGGATGCTATTTATTAATAAAGAAAATAGTACGAGATAAATATTATTTATGTCCTATAGCACTCGGGAATAATGCAGCTTTCTACCATCGAAAATGTTTTTGGAATTCGTTCATAAATTTCAGAGATTATATCCTACTTTAAGAGCTGAGATGGCCGAGTGGTTAGAACACGTGCATCTTAACCGATGATTGCGGGTTCAAACCCAGGCAAGCACCGCTGTATATATGTGCGTAATTTGTGTTTATAATTCATCTCTTGCTCGGCGGTGGAGGCAAACATCGTGACGAAACCTGCATGTGTCTAATTTCATCTAAATTCTGCCACATGTGCATTCCACCAACCCGCATTAGAACCGCGTGGAAAATGTTCCTAAGCCTCTCCTTAATGGAAGAGAAGGCCTTATCCCAGCAGTGGGAAATTTACAGGCTGTTACTTTACCTTTTTATATCCTACTTTTAGTTTTTATAATACAGATGAAATAGGTTCTTTTCCCAAGCATAAAATGCCACTCGACTAACACGACCCAACATTGTGGTAAGGAAATTACACGAGATTTATAGTGATCGGACAATGTTGAACACAGCACATTTCCTCTATTTGTGGCTATGAAGGAAATATGAAATTGTGTTGGTTTAATAATAAAATATTCACATTGCTTTACGTATTATATTATTTCTTATGTCATTTTGTTGCTATTTTTATATAAAGAATAGTATTTCTTTTTTTTTAACTTATGGTTGTTGATCTCCTTTGTTTCTCCAAAGATTAAATAAATTCTATTTTATAATATTTCGAAATAGATTTAGGTAACCTTTCTTTCTGTTTTAATGTTATCTCTTATACAGTTGGCCAGACTTAAATTAGACTTTTTTGTTTCATTTTCTCTTTGTCTGTCGTAGTTATTCGTTATGTATAATATAAATGTTGTTATTTATATGTTCCGGCAAGATTACATTGATACACAAAATCACTGTTTTAATTGTGGATTGACACAATGATTTGTTTTGTTAATAGTTGGCTTACAAGGTTGTAAATCCTTCGATTCCTGGGCCAGTCTAAATTAAATGTTACAGGGTTTTCCTTTCAAGTAAATCTTAGTACAAGTCCAAGTTTTTAAGTATGCTGTAATTATATTTTTCGTCAGATAATTCATAAATCCTGCGCCTGAACTTTTTCCTGACGTATTTTATCGCTGTGCCATTGGACTACGAGAATGAAATAATAGGTAGTAAATTTGTGATTGTGCATAAACTTGTGTCATAAAATATCTCCTAAACTTTTAAATAGACCACTTTTTAAAGGAAATAGTAAGACAGATTGGCTAATGTACCATCCAATGTCATGGTCACTACTATCCTATGGTCACTACAACCCAAAGGGGTAGCAAGAAATTGTAATCCTTTTTGCCTTCTCCAATGACCCACGTACCTTTGGAATAAATTATTCTGTTCCTTGTTAATTACACTGGCTTACTCACCGTTCAAACTAGAACACAACAATACAAAGTATTTTTGATTGGCGATAGAATATAAGATGGTAACTCCCCGACGTAGAGACTAAGAATTTTTCCATGACAATCATGGCAGAAAACAGTGAGCAGGACATAAGCATTCTAGAATGTTCTTTATTATATCTTGGTAAGACTGAAAAAGGCAAATATAATAGCGAATTATTTCTTGCTGTTCCAAATGTAGCACCACATATATAACCGGTGTTAGTACTGGTTTTATTAGTTGAGATGTCGGAGTTAAAATAGAAGCTAAAGATGTGTGCGTTTCGGATTTTTTCGTTCCGTTAAAATTGTTTACCTTATGAAGCAAACACTGTAAAACCGGCATGGAGATATACTCGTACAAAAATAAATATTTTATTCATTATTTTCTGAAAAGTAATTACTTTTTTTACAAATAAAGATTATAAATACAAGCATTGAATGCTTTATGTTTATTTTAATGTTGATATACATTAAATAAATTTCATTAAAAGCTAAAACCATGGTCAGTTGTAAATATGAAAAAAAAAAAATTGATTGTATATTTGTACGTTTGTTCCATAACAACAGCCCGTAAATTCCCACTGCTGGGCTAAAGGCCTCCTCTCCCTTTGAGGAGAAGGTTTGGAACATATTCCACCACGCTGTTCCAATGCGGGTTGGTGGATATACATATGACAGAATTTTATTGAAATTAGTGGTTTCCTCAAGTTATTTTCCTCCACCGCCAAGCGCAAGATGAATATTAGTGAAAATTAGTGCTGCGTGCCTGGGTTTGAACCCGCAATCATCGGTTACGACGCACGCGTTCTAACCACTCGCCCGACTTTGCTAGTCTATAGTACAGATTCTGTCGTAAATGATTTTTGCAAAATTTAACCGTTTGAGAATCGCACGCAAGGGAAGTATTTTACCACCAGGTAGCCTTAGCTTTGAATAAGTGGCCTATATAACAATGATATATTTATTTTTGTATCGGACCAGTACCTGAGGTTTGTGCCTTCAACCAAACAAAGAAACCCTTCAGCTTTACAATATGAGTGTAGATGTTAAACCGAAATTAAAACAGATAATTTCAAAGTTATCTTATTTTTTTTATGGTATAGGTAGGCAAACGAGCAAATGGACTACCTGATGGTAAGTGGTCACCATTACCCGTAGACAATGACGCTATAAGAAATATTAACTATTCCTTACATCGTCAATGTGCCACCAACCTTGGGAATTAAGATGTTATGTCCCTTGTGCCTGTAGTTACACTGGTTCACTCACCCTTCAAACCGGAACACAACAATACTGAGTACTGTTATTTGGCGGTAGAATAACTGATGAGTGGGTGGTACCTAGACGGGCTAGCACAAGGCCCTGCCACCAAGAAATTAATATTATAAATGTGAAAGTAACTCTGCTTATCTATCTGTCAGTCTTTCACTACCAAACCAATGAATTTGGAGTGAAACAAAATTGAACTTCATGGAAAGACATAGGACATTTTTTGGCCTAACACATGACAATCGACTCCATAAAACGTGAGCAAATACGCCGGCGACAGTCAGTTTTTATAATCTTGTTCTCCACGAATATGCCTGTGTTTTCAATTGTGGTGGACTTAATGCTATACATAATAAGTTCCTCCTTTTTAAACCTCGTTTTCGTCATCAGCCAATCGTAGTCCACTACTTTTTTTTTCTCGCTGGAAAAACGCGTTACGCGCTTCCCCCACGTGATGGAAAGTAGGGGAGGTGTGTGGGACTCCCCGGAGCCCTGAACGCCGAGTGCGCTCAAGTACACCGGGTTTACCCACTAAAAACCAGCGGTACCCTCTCCGTCTTCGTTCGGCGGACGCCACAGGATCGCTCACGCATGCTACCGTGACGGTCGTAGTCCACTACTGGGCGTAGGTTCTTAGTACATCTTAAGCTAATTATTCGTCACTTTCATCAATTAGTAATCTATATTTAAACTAATATTATGAATGTGAAAGTAACTCTGACTGTCTGTCTTTCACTACCACACCAATGAACCGAATATGATGAAATTTAGTGTGAACCAAACTTAAACTTCAAGGCTAAACACATGACACATACTCCCTAAAACACGAGCGAAACCGCGAGCGACAAATAGTATTTAATATTTATTATTTCTATGCAGAACACTTTCTACACTGCGGTTTTATTAAAATGCGAAACTAAAACAATACGTCATCACATCAATCATAATCAATATCAATATAAACACATTTAAATAATATATGTGTATGCTCTAATACAATTGGATTGTTCTTATTTCAAATATGAATTTTGTAAAAGTTTTCTTGGATTTCTCCTGAAGTTCTCGGGAAATATTTAAATAAACTTTAATTTCTTAGAAGCGATGTCAATGACCGCTAGTGTTCTAACGTCGAACTTTTATTCTAATCAAAATAAATGCTTTGAAGTGAAGATAAAATGGAGGTCATGCATTATTTATTTGGAGAGTAACAAACAATAGAAAAAAAAAAACACAAATTCCGTAAAAAAAATCACTTGTAAAATTGGGATTTAATAGAATTTATAATAAAAAAAAAGTCGTGAATAAAATATACTTCGCGTATTTTTTTAATATAGATTTTATATATACATGACTATCCATGTTGTACAGGATACTATATCAAGTAGGAATTATCCTGAGGTCACCATTTATAGCGTTTGAGTTATATAATGTAACTTTTATAGTTATTTATTTTTGTTTCCAAAATCTTACAAAACATTTTGGTCACATTATGTGTACTTAGGGTGAGTACGAAAGTGATTGAAAGCTAGGCGACAATTGTACTTAGACTATATTACGATATATATTACGATACGTTTCAGATTCTATTCCGTCTAACGTCGATTAAATCGATACTACATCGCTTTGTTAGTGGAATAGTTAAACGATTAAACGGAGTGCATGACCGGATCTGGGTCCAGCAACAATCGTTCGAGATTCACGTGGATAGGAAAGGCTACACGAGGCCTTCTCGGCCAGCTTACATTATAAGCTGCACACTATTTCAGATTCATTATATACATTCAAACACACCTACTTACTATTATTTAGGAATTAATGAATGAAGATGTCATAAACGTTTAGGGATTTTCACCATCAGGTATTGATAAACTAAAATTAATATAATTAAAAACAGAATATAACATATTGTTCGGGTAATAAATTATTTGAGTTTCATTTTTATTATTGTAATAAGCAAATATAAATATCTCATTTCTATTTTCTATTCGTTTACTGTTTTTGTAAATCGAAAGCCTACCATAGCAAGTTAGAATAATATTTGTTCCTTCGGACTAAGATAACTTCTAAACTTCAAATATTAAACGGTGATTGCGGGTTCAAACCCAAGCAAGCACCGCTGAATTTTCATGTGCTTTATTTGTATTTATAATTCATCTCGTGCTCGACGGTGTAGGAAAACATCGTGAGGAAACCTGCATATGTCTAATTTCATAGAAATTCTGCCACATGTGTATTCCCCCTAACCCGCATTAGAACAGCGTGGTGGAATATGTTCCGAACCTTCTCTTCAAAGGGGAAGGAGGCCTTAGCCCAGCAGTGGGAAGTTTACAGGCTGTTGTTGTTGTATATGTATATTACATTATATAAATGAGGAGGTTATTAGGTATTTCTTGCCCACGGTGCTTCTCGTTGATTCAAAAGTTCTTTTAGGTATTTCAAATGTGCTTTGATTTCATTTGTTTGTTAATTGATAAAACCTTTTTTGAGTGTAATTTTTAATATCAAAACATTAGTTTTCCGCTCTCTCAAATATTTTTTTTATTTAATTCTAACAATTTAATAAATTACAATCAAAAATCCTGTTTAATTTTCTGCACACCTACGGCTGGAGATCTTTAAAATGAGACCATAACCGATCTTCTACGAGCAGATATCGTCCCATATTCACGGTGACAAAAATCGGCTAACGATATTAATACAAATCCCTGATTAAGGAATTTCTTGTCTTTGTCTTGATTTTATGATCGATAGCACACCTTGTGAATGAATCCTATTTCTTTTCATATTGAATATATGTAAATAATACAATTGACCAAAAAAGGCCCGCTGAGTTTCTTTCGACGGTTCTTCTCAGGTCAGGGTTAATTTCCGAAGGTAGTATTTAATATGACAAGCAATAATGACGCGTAATGATAATATATTGAATAAAGGAATTTGAGTTTTACTATTTTTTGAATATTTATTATAATTTTAGAATAAAATGTAGATTTAAATAATTTATACTCATAATATAAATAACTCAAAGTAAAATTCAAATATAATTTAGGAGTAAATTTAAAAAGAAGTTTTGTGGAGAAAATTCTTTGTAAAATATTCTACTTTAGGTTAAAGTATAAGAAAATAATATTCGGAACACGATTCCATTGGTGCATACAATTTCATTGAATATCAAATTTACTTCGTTCTATCTTGTAGAATAAATATTATATTTATTATATCGATTCAACATTGAGATACCTTTGCATTCAATCTTTTGAATTCAGGAAATGGAACAAAAAATAATTTGACAAAAAACTGTTAAAATGTATGTTTGTATGTATGTATGTATTTATATGTATTTGTATGTATGTATTTATTGATATATGTACGTATGCTTATTATTGAATATTTATTACTGTTATTTATTTTGGTATGTGTTTAGGTTGTATTTATTTTAAGAGTATTTAAATTTGCACCACCCTATACTGTCTTAGAGACACAATCCTCTAACCCAAGGTAGTCTGGAAGAAATGGCTAATAAGCCATAAGGCCGCCTTTTGTTTCGCCATTAGCTTATTAGTTTGTATATTCTGTAATCGTTTGTGATTGTAATTGTGGTGTACAAAAAAGTTTTAAATAAATAAATAATATCCTTAATTTTAAGTTCACTAATTTTATCCATATCATAACTTCACCGCTTCCAATAGTCTACTGGATAAAAATGGCCTAGTCAATAGTCGTAGTTAATATAATTAAAGTTGCAAATTTCAATGCTTAATTTTTCTCTTTTCTTGACGTCTACGTCGCAACTCCCAGAAGACGCGACAGCGAATTATTTTATAAAAATATCAGACTAAAAATAAAACCTTTGAATGAAAAATTGCATAATTTGTATAAATATACGTTATTTCTCAAAAGAGCTGCAGGTAATTTGAATGTAAAGCGACGACTGGTTCGGGTAGAGGAGTGAATACAAGGCAAGAAACTCATTAGCGGTGGATTAATATATGATAAGTGGGTGGTACATGCTCGTCTGGGTATGTACCACCCACATATATTCTATAGCCAAGAAGTAATATGCTTGACATGCATGTTTTTTGTTTAGAGTGCGAATTAGTCAATTTAACTTTAGTCTCAGTTGCCAAAGTTAGTGGCACATTGTCGAGAGTCGAGATTGCCCTGTGGTTAGAACGCGTGCATCTTAATCGATGATTGTGGGTGTAAGCACCACTGAATATTTACGTGCTTGATTTGTGTTTATAATTCATCTCGTGCTCGGCGGTGACGAAAACCATCTTGAGGAAACCTGCATGTATCTAATTTCATAGAAATTCTGCCGCATATGTATTCCACCAACCCGGATTGGAACAGCGTTGTGGAGTATGATCCAAAAATTATCTTTAAAGGGAGAGGAGGCTCTAGCCCGGCAGTGGGAAATTGACAGGCTGCTATTCTTTGTTGTTGTTTTCGATATAGGCAATATTCGCCTAATATATATGGTATCTTTAAGTTGGTCGAATGAACAGAGGTTGGACCTACATAGACCCTTTCTGTACGCGCAATATCACAAGCTATAGAATTTAAGTGTAACGTATAGCTCGTATAAAACAACCACTTTGATTATGAACGCTGAACATAAGATATGATTTTTGTTAAATTCACGATGAGATAGAAAGTATTGCAAATTTTTGATCTTGTTGAATTACATACAGTAGAACTCCTAGATTTACCTGATTTTCAGTTAAAGACGATCAACTCATTCATGTGTAAAGAGTCCAAAGTTATGCAACATTATACAAGAAACTAATGTTACTTGTTGCATTTTTGGCATTGAATAAGTATTGTGCAATACACAATAACTTTGAATAGAACACTTTCCAAACGTATTGAAGACTATTATTATTATTACTTTTTATCTTCTCTTTTTTCTTCCTTTTTGGGGGGTAATGAAACAGATTCACGAGCTTAAGCCTTTGTAGTGTCGAGAATAACTGCTTTCTGAATAAGTTTGATGGTGAATGCGGACATTAGCAGAGCAGTTAGGGTTTCTTATTCTTCTACCTTGGTGGTAGGGCTTTGTGCAAGCCCGTCTGGTTAGGTACCGCCCACTAATCAGTTATTCTACCGCCAAATAACGGTACTCAGTATTGTTGTGTTCCGGTTTGAAGGGTGAGTGAGCCAGTGTAACTACAGGCACAAGGGACATAACATTTTAGTTCCCAAGGTTGGTGGCACATTGACATCTAAGGAGTACTTAATATTTTTACAGCGTCATTGTCTATGGGTGATGGTTACTATCAGGTGGCCTAAATGCTCGTCCGCCAACCTATGTATATCATAAAAAAAAAAGTTATTATTAGGTATGCATTTTTAAGAGATATAATGATTAATAGCAACTTTAAATTTAGCAGTTTTACCAAATAAGCAAGAGACAAATCCCAAGGACATAATTAAACCTACGTGTTTTAGTAAGAATTTCTTTGTCTCATGTTCCGAAAATTTCCACTCAATTTCAGACACCTCCAGCAGTCACTTCCACGAGAATCTGAGGCTTAATTATACGGTGTCACGTTAATAAGGACATGCTTAATTGAGTGCGTTGAACTTGTAAGGGATAAAGGCAAGTGCCCACTTGAAGGGGTCTGTTTACGACACGCGTTAGATTACAACCGTATTGTATTTCGCTACCCAAACATCAACCTTGGGTAGGTATTCTTTCAGAGTATTTACGTGATATTAAATAGCGTCACTCTTTAAATTACCGGTATCTTAATTTTGTTGCTGCTTATGAAAGACATTCGGTTACTTAACTAAAAAAATAAAGTATGAAACAAGCAAAATTATATTCGGTTTTTTGACATCAAACTGAATGTAAATATGTAATTGTTCAATCGTAATGTATCGTTCTTATTTACAAAGTTTTATTATATTAGAGATTTTAATTACAAGTTAAACCCTTATTTTAAGTGAGTATTTTTGTGAGGACAGAATCATATACAGTTTATACTAATAATTAGGTGTCTTTATTAATTAGACAATTATAATATACTTAAAAATTATTTATATACATTCTGTATCTTTCCAAATCACAAACAAATACCTGAGCCTCAAAGATAACTTATCGAATATGTCGTAATATTTTTTCCCCTTTTGATATTATTTGATTCGATTTTTGAATGTTATTACCTGAACATTTTTTATATGAATTAAGATTTACTCATCAAAGCATTGAGATGGTGTTGAAAACTCTGTCAAGTGTATAAGCCTGAATATTAATACCGAGAAGTCATTATCGTACGAACCTTAGCAGAAATAGGTACGCACTTTCATTACTGTATTAAGGACTGCTTCTCATCAAAGTAATAGAACTTGCACGTTCTTAATATAGCACAGAATTATATTGAAAGATTTTCAAGGTTTAAAGCTAGATATGAAAGTATAAATAGTATAATCAAACATTTGTGATGTAATTAATGTTGAGTAGTAGTGGAAGAGAAAATTAGTACTATACATGGCCTTCGTCATTAAATATGAATACTCTGAGAGAAATTTGCCTTCCCTTATTTAGGTAGTGTGTTGACCGAACCCTACAACGGTTTGTATTTCAATAGGTTGTACACTGAGCAGGTATATCGCAGTAGAAAGGTTATGGTTACCTTGTCTCAAATATTTAATGACTTAAAACATTTCAACTTAAACTTATACAAATACAATTCTTGTTAAAATAATACAATATTATGACGATGGTCTCCTGACATATTTCCATCGTGGTTGACGAGCATTCGAGCATCAAGGTAGACGAGCAAACTCTATACACAAAACCAGATGCACTTTCTAAGCCCATGGGATGACGTATCCAAAAAATTCGTTCAGAAAACCTCTGACAACCAATCGAAGTTATACGGTCGACCTAATTACATTACATCTTTGCTTGCTCATATTCAATAATTTGAATATTTATAAAAATAACAATATATACAATATACGGAGTTCAAAGATTGCTTGAAACTATCACAACAAGATGCTGATAGTAATTAGCCACTATCGCGTTAAAAATAAATAATAATTTTCTTTTGAATCAGATGAACTAAATTTTATCGACTCCTCCTCATCTCAACTTTTTCATGTGATACGGCCAACGAGCAGGAGGTTTACCTGATGGAAAGTGATTACCACTGCCCATGGACATATATAACACCGGGGGCCTTGCGGGTGCGTTGCCGGTCTTCAAGCTCATTTCTTGAAGATTCTCAAGTCGCATCGGTTCGGCAAAAACTGTCGGCAACTTGAGGAAATGGCTTGGATCTTATTTCACCGCGATCAAATAACGCGGACTATACACGTGGCAAATTTTAATACCACGATGTTTTCCTACATTGCCGAACCTTTTTTGGTACTTTGGTTGGCCTGCAGTGAACCCGCAATCTTCGATCAAGATTAACATCTTCAGTTTACTGGCCCATCAAGGCACTTCGCCTTTTATACGTAATAAAAGGTTTTTATATCGTAAATTTATCTCCCTAATGATAGCTTTATTGCACACGATTGTCATCCTTGCGCGTTATAAAATAAGGATTAAAGTAACAAATTTAATGGCTGTGAATTTTAAAATCTACATACCATTGGGTAACCGATCCCTTTATGGAAAAGTGGAAATTGTGCCGTCATGTCATAAAACCGTCTTCCATTCGGATATGTAATGCTACGCTACGCAAAGAATTATTATTATTACTGACGCTTCACACGTCTGATAAAGAATTATGTTTAGTGGTGAGATGTAATTCACGTGTAATTCAGGTTTATTATTTTCTTAGGACGTAACTCATTTTACAAGATGTCACTATACAATACTACAGTTCATTTATTTACTAAAAGTAGCTATATATAGATGTAGTGAAAAGTATTTCTTATAAACGCGTTTAATTTGTATGTGTTACTTATACACTTGCAAAATGCTTTATTGTATACTATTTATTTCGTCGCCTTATTTCCTCTAATGGTTTGATGAGATGGCAGGTGAGAAATAACTGAAAAGTGTAGCGTTCAGACGTGTTTTTACGTGCATTCCGAAGCTTGAGTATGAAAACTGATAATTATAATTCTATAAAAATAATTTATTCAAAGCTTTTCAAAGAGTTTGCACCCAAACGAGGTTCTTCATTGAGATGAATATATCAAGCTATGCTATGCTATATATTTAGTGGAAGAGCAACCTAATTCAAGTGTCACATATTGTCACATAACACTTTCATGATGGCGTAGAGAATTGAAAACCTTATTCATTGTTTATCATAAACTTTGAGTAATATAATTTAAATTAAACTCTCGAGTTTTTTAAAACTAGAGATAAAGTTCATATTGTAACTTAATCATATAATAATATAAAAGTAACAGCCATAAATTTCCCACTCCTGTCCCTTTAAGGAGAAGGTTAGAACATATTCCACTACGCTGTTCCAATGTGGTTTGGTTTCACTTGTGGCAGAATATCATTGAAATTAAACATATGCAGATTTCCTCACGATGTTTTCCTTCACCGCCGAACTGAAGATGATTAAACACAAATTAAGCCAATAAATATTCAGTTGTGGTTGCCTGGGTTTGAACCCGCAACCATCGGTTAAGATGCATGCGTTCTAGCCACTGGACCATTTCGGTTCTTCACCATAAATACTCTCAATATTCACTTACTATTTTAATTAAAAATATTATTACTTTTAAAATACATTTTAATGAAAAATTAACACGTGTCCATGTCTAAACTACGTACATTTTTTTGTTTTCAATTGCAGCTCATTTTATCTCTAAGAATAAAATATTGCTTGGTTATTTCAAATCGCGTCTTAAAGCAAGCTCTCGTAGCGTTATTTATTTTTTATTTTTATTTTATACTATATAATAGAGACGGATTACCCTCGACGTATTCCACGCACGTTTCGTCAGAGAGTCGGAGAATTCTTTGAGACCGTTGTATAAGATGGACGATTGTAAATAGGATTATTGCAAAGATATTATTCTTTGTAGTTATTTTTCTTCATATAAAATAATGATCATTGTCGCCATTAAAAGTCTGCGGTCAAATCAAAACAAATCATTGTACTCTATATTGTACATAGAATAAATAAAGAAATATGCATAAGAGGCAATCTTATGGCTTAAAAAGTGATCTCTTTCAGGCAATCTTAAGGTAGAGGAAAGAAACAAATATAGTCCGTGTATACATTGGTTTAGTGCCAACTAAGGCCAAACCAACGTGATATGTAATACTTATGGTTACACTAGTTTTCACTCTTGAAACTGGAATACAATAATACTAAGTATTGCTCTTTGGCGGTAGAATAAAAAAAAGTTGGCACCTAGGCAGTCGTTACATACATATTATGTATGCTTAGATCTTTAAAATTAAGCTAAGGATATTGATGCGGTTTTTTTAATAGATAAAGTGATTTGAGAGGAAGGTTTGAAGGAAAGAAATACTGATAATTTGAGAAGTTTCTAATCTGATGTCATAACTAAAAAAAAATCTGAAGTGTATTCAGTATCAGCATTATAGCCGGGGCGGGTCCCTAGTTTCTATATATTTATATAATACCATGAGTAGTTTATATATAATATCAAGGTCAAAATAGTATGTCGTTGGATATTGCAGCTCAATTGGTATAGTGGAACAGGCTTATGATTGGGCAGCGAAATTTGAATAACATAACTAACAGGTGAAGTTTAAAGTAAACGATTAAATTGAACCATAATTGACAAACAGTTATTGTCAACTGGAAATAGAAAAAAGATTTGATAAAATTATAATAGCTTAACACTAGAATTAACAACATTAAATGCTTAAATATATATATAATAACAAACACTTAGTTAAACTGCAAGTTTCTGAAACGACGAATATCATTTTCCATAATAAGATTTATTTCTGAACGATCAGTGATAACCTATAGCGTCACCGTGTGATAGCAACCAATGACCAGCTACAACAACAACAGCCTCTAAATTTCCCACTGCTGGGCTAAGTCCCCTCTACCTTTGAGGAGAATTATTTGGTTCATATTCCACCACGCTGCTCCAATGCGGGTTGGTTGGCGGACACGCGCAAGTTTCCTCACGATGTTTTCCTTCACCGCTGAGCACGAGATGAATTAACGCAGGATATGATAATTGTATTAACTGACATGACTTTGTATTTTTTAAATGTTGAAAAAGAGTAACTACTGAGTATCTTGCCGGTTCTTCTCGGTAGAATCTACTTTCCGAACCGGTGGTAGCTTCACTTAATTGTTAATTGACGATTCAAAAGTGCTTGCAAAAGCCCACTTGAATAAAGATTATTTTGAATTTGATTTTGATTATAGAGACAAATTCAGCTTATGAATATTCAGTGGTGCGTGCCTGGGTTTGAACCCGCAATCGTCGGTTAAGATGCACGCGGCCGTCTCGGCTCATGGCCATCTAGATCCAAGTTAAATAGATTTCTATCATAATTTCAAATACCGGACGTGTATTTGAAAAAAAAGCCACAATTGTAAAAATTTAACAAATTTCAAATAACATAACATGCATTTAAAACTATTCCACCAATCCTAATACAAAAGTAGATTATAAAACCGCCGAGACCAATTGATCTAATTTTATCTCGCTGTAATCAAATATTATATTTTAGACGGAATTTCTGTTTATAAATATTTTTCATATTCCGTTAAAATGTATTTAGGAATTTTCTTCGAGCTTTGAATACACCCCATACTTATATCGTTTTTTATTTTCATAATTATAGACTCAGTCGTTGTGGATGTAAAAGGAGAAAAATTCGATATTTTTATACATTTTATATGATGTCATTTTTAGTATACTATTAAAGATTTAATAATACATTATGAGAATAGCTCAATACTTTGAATACGTTGTCATGACGTCACGCAATAGCGACTATAAATATAGTTTCCTACCCGCGTTTGCCCCCTCATTTGCTTCTCGACTTTTGTAAAGTATAGACGTTGTTTCACGACGAGAATATTGAGACAATCGTAGACCCAGCTTCAGATAAACAAGAACATCAAATAATTAATAATATTGGTTAATATTATATGGTTTACAATATTAATTTTTACAGTTTTCTCTACATCTTCCGTATTTAAAGACAGATTAACAATTCCCATGTCAAATTTAATAATATCCTATTTCTACTTTAATTTATAAAAATGACAAACCAAAGAGTATTATAATATTGGTAGGGCTTTGTGCAAGCCCGCCTGTGTAGGTACCCACTCATCAGGTAATCTACCGCTAAACAACAGTACGCAGTGTTTTTGTGTTCCGGTTTGAGGGTGAGTGAGCCAGTGTAACTAAAGGCACAAGGGACATAGCATCTTAGTTCCTAAGGTTGGTGGGGCATTGCCGATGTAAGGAATAGTTAATATTTCTTACAGCGTCATTGCCTATGGGTGATGGTGACCACTTACCATCAGGTGGCCTATATGATCGTCCGCAAAACTATTACATAAAAAAAAATTCATTATATTTATATAATTCTGTGACTGAATACGTATAACTCAACAGCTAGAAGTTACACAACCTTTAATGATTATTTATAAATATTATATTTAAAATACTTTATAGGCTTACACTATGGACAATCAAAGTACAGTATTTTAGGGTTCTGTATCCGAAGGGTAAAATTACTAAGACTCCGCTGTCCACCTGTTTGTTAGAATGTATGTCACCAGGGGGTATTTATATAATGAACTGTGACACTTAAACACTTGATTTTTTTACAGTTGATGTATTAATTTGTTGCTTTAATAATAAATACTAAAAACAGAATAAATGAACGTTTAAGCGGAGATCTCACACAAAAGATATGACTTTTTGGTGGTTTTACAGATAATGTACGGAACCCTTCGTGCGCGAGTCTGATTCGTACTCAGACGGTTTTTAAAATACCCAGCCAAATTGCCTGATAACATCTAGTACATAAAAGTTACTTGATGTCTTTGTTTTAAATTGCCCCAAACACTTAAGAGTAACTGCTGATGCAGTCTTAGAAAGTTTTCCACCTCTAAAATGTTGATTACACTATCGAATAGCTACCATGAATCGTTTGAAACATAATGTCAGACAAGTTTTCAACTTCATATAATGTTATTATATATATAAAATTAAATCGTGTTAGTTACAATTTATATGACACAGGCAGGTGGACATGCTAGTATGATGATGGTAAGGGATCTCCACCGAGACATCGGCGCTATAATAAATATAAACCATTCCTTAGATCGTCAATGCGCTATCAACTTTGGAACTCAGATATCCCTTATGTACTTAGTATTAACGACTCACTCCCCCTTCAAACCGTAACACAATAGTTCAATGTATTGCTATTTGATGGTAGTTACAGACAAAACCTTACCACCAAGTCAATAGTTAATAGTTTGATGGTATTTGTGGATAGTTAGACGAGTTTATACAAAACCTTACCACCGAGTAAAATTTATCTATTGATCTTTGTGTCATTTCTAATAATCATCTTCAAGCTAAAAGATGCTAACTTTACGACCCAATGTGTTAAGACCCTTGTGTCTAATGCCACTGGTCCACTCAATATTTAAACAGGATCTGAACAATTTGGCGGTGAATTGTTCACAATTCAAGGGTCACTTGAGTGAGGTTAATAAATATTAAAGTAATTCAGTAAAGTCATACATATAGAATAGTTTTTATTTCACGATATCTGCTGTACGTATTCGAATCTTAGTATTCGGTGTCCTCGAACGAAGTGGTCATAAACTCAATAGCTTGTGATATTGAGCTTATAAAAGGGTCAATTTAGGTCCAACCTCAGTTTATTCGACCAATTTAAAGATGACTCCGACATGTTTTACATTACTACTCCATATATGTAAACTATAGATCTATATGCCTACAAAGACGCGCCCCACCATGTAATATAATCAGTGTGTATGTTTATGTGTGAGTGACATTCGTGATAGAAATATAATATAATAGTGTGCGTGAGTCGAGAAAGAGACAAAAATACATATTAAATTTCATTTCGTAAATTTATTATATAAAAAATATAAAAATAAATTCAAAGAGGAGTTAAACGTTACGGCTTAAACTTGCTCGATGACAAACAAAGGTGACAAAGGTATTATGTTTTGTCTTTGTGCCTACTTTGTAGAAATATTATCGAGGAAAATAAAATTGTAAGGTATAAATCTATTCTATGCCGAAGTACATTTTAAGTGAATATTGAAAATTTTTGTGTTATAAAAGATCTCGTAGAGTCCATAAGATATTGAGTCACTCTACAATTTATCAACATAATTTCGTTTATTTACGTGACCGGAGGACGTCACCATTTGTTTTAATTAAATTCAAGCCACAATATTCAGCAATCAAAAGCCACTCAAGCGGCACTTTGACACGAAGATAATCAGTTACAAATTATTAGATTAAAACGACGAAGATATTTATCATCCTCATATTGTGTTAACGAATATTGTAGCATTTATTTAAGAAGGCAAAATTCTGGTGTATTTTTTATGGTATAGGTTGGCGGACAAGCATATGGGCCACCTGATGGTAAGTGGTCACAATCACCCATAGACAATGACGCTGTAAGCAATATTAACTAGTCCTTATATTATGTCCCTTGTGCCTGTAGTTACATTGGCTCACTCACCCTTCAAACCGCAACATAACAATACTGAGTACTGTTATTTGGCGGTAGAATAACTGATGAGTGGGTGGTACCTACCCAGACGGGCTTGCACAAATCCCTACCACCAAGTATGTTTGTAAGTATGTATGTTTTTTTCAAGTAATAAAATGTAAATTACCGACAGCTGTGGCTGAAAACGTGACATACCGTTTGCTGTCACGGCATACGATATTTTAACTCCAAGCCACGATTAGAAACGAAAATTTTTATTTTATTCAATAATCACAAAATAATACTTGATGTATTTTGAAAAATCATAGCAATATAGAACTTGATAATCATCGTTAAAGTAAAGTATAGTAAAGTAAAATAAAGTAACAGCCTGTACATTTCCCATTGCTGAGATAAGGCCTCCTCCTCAATTAAGGAGAGGGTGTGGAACATATTCCACCACGCTGTTCCAATGCGGTTTGGTGAAATGCACATTACAGAATATCGATGAAATTAGACACATGCAGGTTTCCTCACGATGTTTTCCTTCACCGCCGAGCACGAGATGAATTATAAACACAAGTTAAGCACATATATATAGTGGTGCTTGCCAGGGTTTGAACTCGCAATCATCGGTTAAGATGCACGCGTTCTAACCACTGGGCCATCTCAGCTCATCATCATAGTTACAGCTTGTCCAAATTCAGAGTGTGTCTCACTAAAATTTTAACCTAATATTAATTTTACACTAATAAGTAAGTTTAGTTTATAAGCTTTTTCCTTATTTTAAGATTTTATTTTCTTTATGTTTTTAAAATATTTTTTGCTATGCATACTGTGGTCTCCTTTAGTCGAAGGAGCACATGACTTGTGTAACACTTACTCTTTTATTTTGAATGTGCTTAGTGTGTATCCTTTGTTGGAGACTCACAAATAAACTAAATAAAAAATCGAGTTGCGAAGGAATCGCAAGAACGGGCGAATAGATCAGATAATGGCTACATTTCACTGGCTATAACATAACACGTGTAAAACTAGCCTATTTTATTAATAAATGTATTACATCTGATTAGTTATTAATACAGTCATTGTAGTGAGATAGGTATAAGATTTCCCTTGCGAGGACTGCGGTCTGTCAGAACATGATTGGGTCTATTTAGAGCATGTTTATAAACCACAGAAATCAAGACGTTCGTGTTCCTGACATTTCTGTAATTATGTTTCTCTAATATTAATTTTAATTGAGAGCCGAAATGACGCAGTGCTCAGGACACGAGCATTAACCTGAGGTCACGGGTTCAAGTTTCATGAATAAAGTAAAAGTAATAGCTAAGAGGGATGATGGCCATTTGAAATTAGATGCTCCAACAGTTCAATTTTAAATTATGAATAAGTTGAAAGTAAAATATTAATTAATAATAATTGCATTTCAATTGAATATCTTTCTGCTTGGCTTCTTTAGTATTTAATTATAGAAATTTTGCAAAGTTTGAGTATAGAATTTGCATAATTTTAAAAGTTTAATAATTTATCAATCATAATAATATTTTATTAACAAAACGAAATTACTTTTACTGAATTAACAAGAATATAAAATAATAATCATTAACAACAAAATAATTTAATCAATAACAGGTTTGTAATGTTATTACACGAACACTATAACAATGAATGGCCTGACCGTATTCTTCGTTGCCTCCCGCCAAAATACAATGAATTTAAAAGCCATGGCATATGACATCCGAAAGTCACACTACTTCTCCTTATCTATACATATAATAAAATTGGAGTGTCTGTTTATGATATTAAAATAGCCCTTCTTCATTGAATGCATATGTATTTTATGCATTTATACACGGTACATATACCAAATAACAATACTACAATAATATGCCGATAAGACTACTAGATGCCGTTTTCGATAAAATTAATCTAAGCTATATTATAAACATGCCAAACATGACCCGTTCCGATTCAATCCGACCCGTCTGTGACAAGATCAGTGACATATACACACGGAGTAATTTCGAAAGAAGTCCCTTTGCTCGGCTTACGGTGGGAACTAAAAAAAATAATCAGATCTTTCAACGCCTTTCCCTCTGCCTATTATGTTTTATACGGTTCTGCTATTGTTTCAATTTACATCTGATATTAAACGAGCAATATAGGTATAGCGAAAGAAAAAAAAACGTGTTTATAATTCATCTCGTGCTCGGCGGGGAAGAAAAACATCGCGAGGAAACTCGCACGTGTCTAATTTCATAGAAATTCTGACACATGTGTCTTCCAGTAAACCGTAATGGAACAGCGTGATGGAATGTTCCAAAACCTTCTCCTGGAATTCTCTAAGGAATGTAATTCTTCATGGAATGTTCCAAGACCCTTTGAGGATCAAAGGGAGAGGATGCCTTAGAACAGCTGTGGGTAATTTACAGGCTGTTGTTGATTGTTGTTGTTGTTTATAGCAAAAGAAAGTGCGTTTCAACCGCGTGTCCTATGATATCCGTTTTCTATTATAAAAGTGACACGTGCTAATATATCACAAATAGTCACTGATACAAAAATATATGCACAAACAAATGGGATATTTATACACGTGTATTTATAGATATTATTTAAGCAACAAATAAATAGCAGCCTTTAATACCTACGCAATACGTGACATTGAGGAGATAAGGATTGGAAATACTACTTCATAGTATAAAACAAAGTCGCTTCCGTCTGTCCGTATCTATGTATGCTTACATCTTTAGAACTGAAAAATATTTTTTTTAATAGATAGAGCAATTCAAGAAGAAAGTTTTAATGTATAAAACATGTAATTTTAGAGATTTCTAATGTGATGTCGTATATATATTATTGCCCTTTAATCGCAAACGCTGATTGAACTCTACGAGATAGACTAAAATAATATACTAACTACGGTATTGTACAACTTAAAAAGGTCTACAAAAATGTTCGCGATGGTATATGTTTATATCTCAGGGATAACACACAATAAACCTATGTTATCCTTTGTTATTTCGGGAAATAATGGCTTATTTAACCTACCTACCTATCTACATGTACCTTAAACACATGCATGCTTTACTTGGTGGTAGGGCTTTGTGCGAGCCCGTTTGGGTAGGTACCACCCACTCGTCAGATATTCTACCGCCAAACATTACTTGGTATTGGTGTTCCGGTTTGTGTTTTTATATAAATGTATATAAAATAATAATACCACAGATTACGCAAGATCGATCAATATATCACGTCAATCGGTTGTCAAACTTGTTTCTGTAACTTCTACCGTTGAAAACGCTTTAGAAAAAGTTACGTTTTATTGACGATCACTTGCAAACTAATATAAGTATCATGGCGTATTTATGAAAGTCTTTCGTTAATATTGAACATTTCTTAATAATATTTGCTCTTAATAATAATATGATGAATATGACTTAATATTTGTTGATAATAATAATGAAGAATATAACAAAAATTTCGACGTAAAATCTTACCAGAGATCATGATGTCGAATTTAACCAATTTTATTCGAAGATAATGCGACCAATTTAAATTGTTGTCTGTTACAATATATTTTATACCACGACATAACTATTTAAATTATGTAATAACATGGAACATACATAATGTGTATCACGTTTATTTTATTATAGACTAAAAAAAATAGTACAAATATAAGTTATAAAAAGGTAATATATATAAGGTACCCCACAAACACGCACTTAGGAATAATATGCCTTTAAAATGATATTTTTTTTTAATGGCTTATTAGATAAAGATTACCCTGTATATACAAACAAACATATTTTTCCTCTTTGTAATATTTTCATAGATAGAAGTAATTCGCCCCCGTCCAAATAAAATTCAAATCAATTATAAGTGAAAACCATCTTTTCCGTAATACCAAAACAACCGAACTTGTAATGTTTAGTGATTGGTTAAAGTGTTTTATCTCTTTCTATCGTGATTGATTTCATATTCAAAAGAAGAAGACGGCACTGTTTAACTGATATCCCATGAGCTTTCTTTGTAGATAAAGCTGATTATGTCTGACAGTATATGTATCGTTAATTCGCAACCTTCATACCCGTCGCCTATTTTATGGGTCGATTATGTTGTGCTGTGTAAAATAACTAGGTCCCTTCTGTGAATTTAATGGGCTTCGAACATTTGTGTGGACGGTTTTTATAGTTTTATAAAGTGGAGTTTACAATGACACCTATTTTACTGAAAAATATTGAAAAACTGTACAATTTATTTTGTCGGATTATAAATATATACTCATAAAACTCACACTTGAAATATATGTGTGTGTGTAATATTGTTGGTGAAAGTAGTGTTTAATATTTATTTCCAATATTTAAGGGCGATGGTATTAGCACCAAAAGGTACAAGTCTTTATGAGAATATTATAATCAACAATACTTTTTTGGGGCTATGCTCGGCGTTTCTCTGCGAGATCGCATCAGGAATGAGGCAATCCGCCATAGAACTAATGTCATCGACATAGCCCACCGAATTAGTAAGCTGAAGTGGCAGTGGGCTGGCCATATTTGTCTTAGAATCGATAACCGTGGGGAAAACGTGTTCTAGAGTGGAGACCGCGTTTCGGCAAACGTGGTGTAGGACGTTCTCGGGCACGGTGGAGTGACGATTTAGGCAAGGCGGCAGGCAGGAGCTGGATGCGAGTAGCTGAAGATCGATCACAGTGGCGTACTGTTGGAGAGGCCTATGTCTAACAGTGGACCCAAAAAGGCTGTTGATGATGATGATGAAGATACTTTTTTCTATTACACTGACGTCATATATTGGGTAACAGCATTAAAAATGAATGAAATTTTTAATAAATAATACTGACGTCAACTAGATAATATGTTAGTAGAAAATCTATATCAAAGAAACATCGGACGTGTTCATATCACGCAAGACTGTTTCTAGAATCCCTGTGTATGATTTTTCATCAATACGCTAGTTCTATGAAAAATTGTATTTATTGTATGTATTTTTAATGATAAGTTCTTACTTGTACAGTTTAGGTGAATTTGCCATTTATTAGTAAGAGGTCATTATATACAAAAAAAAATGATATTTCCTTATATTGCAAATGCACCACCAAACTTGGAAAATAAATATTACTATTTGATGGTAGAATAGAGTAGAGCCCTTACATCAACTATTAGAAGTTTTTATTGAGTTTCCTGACGATAAATATTCAATATCATTCAGAAAAAAAATATGTGAGACTCACAGCGGATCGGAAAGCACGTAGACCCCTTTGCTTTGCTTCATTTTTTGTCGCTTGCTAATATTGATAGTAAGAGCAGAGCATATATGCTTAAACGTAAACTTTTGCACTAATATATTCTGTGGTCTTGACTAGTCTCCCTTGAAAATGCCCTCTGTAGCCAGTATTGTTCAGGCTTGAATTGGCAAAATAATATAAAAATTTACACTAGAGATTTTAATCTGCAAATATCATAATCAAAATACGTTACTTTGACGTGGATATTTTTTTACAAAATCCAACTATTTTGAATTTAGAAGTATCTACGTATTCAACTATTAAATGACTTTTTTTTATAACGACATATGTAAACGGTGCTTTTTGTCAGCTATAAAATATATTCGGACGGAAGTCGGTAACATGTAATCTGGGTTAGTTTTGATCTAATTATATGAAGGGATATATTTTTATCATTATTAAATGATACAGTTATTCTAAGATATTGTATCAACTAATATCTCCCTCATATATTGTGATTACTACGTATCATTAAAATAGTAAAGCTCATTAAGTTTATTTTTTGGTATAGGTTGGCGAACGAGCATATGGGCCACCTGATGGTAAGTGGTCACCATCACCCATAGACAATGACGCTGCAAGAAATATTAACTATTCCTTACATCGACAATCTGCCACCAACCTTGGGAACTAAGATGCACTGGCTCAATCACCCTTCAAACCGGGACATAACAATACTGAGTACTGTTGTTTGGCGGTAGAATAACTGATGACTGGGTGGTACCTACCCAGGCTGGCTTGCACAGAGCTCTACCACCAAGTGGGAAAAATAAATTCAATATTGATACATTATTGAGGAAATCGGAAACTTTAAATCAAAGATGTATTCATATTTCATAACTCAAATTCAGAGACTATTCATACGACATTACACATACAATTTATTTGAAATTATAAACTGTAAAGAGCCATATTGGATTGAACATACTTAATACGGATGAATACTGTATTGCTTTAAATTTCGAAGTAAAAAAACCGCATCAAAATCCGTTATGTAATTTGATATAACATACACAGGGAAAGACAGAGAGCGGTACTTTGTAATATATTATGTAATTTTTTTCTTATCATTGGATTATTCTCAAACGTAATTAATTTATTTTATTGTATCTATCATCATAGGCGAGGTGGCTCAGTGGTGAGAACGCGTGCATCTTGACCGATGATTGCAGGTTCAAATCAGCACCACTGAATATTCATGTGCTTAATTTGTGTTTATAATTCATCTTGTGCTCTGTGGTGAAGGAAAACATCGTGAGAAAACCCTCATGTGTACTCCACCAACCTACATTGGAACAGCGTACAACCAAACCAACCTACATCAACCTACAGTGGAATATGTTTCAAACCGTCTCCCAAAGAGAGAAAAGGCCTTAGCCCAGCAGTGGGAAATTTACAGGCTGTTTTGTTGTTGTTGTTGTTATTGTATGTATCATTTAATACATTATCACATTTAATTATGAAATATAGTACTGTAAATGCCTGTAGTGGTGTATCAAACTGCACTGGTCTGTGTACTTTTATTACATAAGTGTTTTTGTGAATATGCCGATGGTGTTTCAAATAAATAAATAAATGTTTGCATTATCAATAACTTCAATATTTACACAGCTGATTAGCTGTTAACATTGATTCGCTTACCGTCTTGTATTAACACAAGCTCACCCGTCAATTTATCTTAGAGCACAAATGTTTTATATTGCTTAAGCCCCGTTTAAGTGGTACTCGCACTAAGTTACTAAGGAGTTTTATCGGCAGTTTATCTGCCCGTTAGCGCTATCAATTCAATAACTTTTGTGAGTGCGTTTCCGCGCATCGCAATATCAGATAAACTCCGTTTAAACTTAGTTTAACTTACCTGACCATTACGTTCTGTTTATCACTTCATGATCAGTTAGAGCCGAGATGGCTCAGTGGTTGGAACGCGTGCATCTTAACCGATGCCTCCGAGTTCAAGCCCAGGCAAGCGCCGCTCAACTGTCATGTGTTTATAAATCATCTCGTTCTTCACCGAAATACATGATCATCATAATTCTGCCACATATGTATCCCACGTTGAAGCAGCGTGATGGGATATGCTCCAAACCTTCTTCCCAAAGTGAGAGGAGGTGTATGAGCTGGGCTACAGCTGTGGGAAATTTACAGGCTACTAATGTTATCAGTTATCTATAATTATATCTTCAAACTGTTAGTTAGTTAGTTGAATTACTTTTATTAAATTAAAATATCTTAAAATCTCATATAAACACAACACTCAAAATTTTAACAAGCTTATATTTTTAATAGAGCTTACGACAGTCGAGTAGCTTCAAAAATGAACCTTCGAAAGAGAAGCTATAAGGATCTTTTTTCAAACAACTGCATCTTGAATGCTCTTTATATACTCAACTAAATGAAGATGTCATTTTTACTGAAAAAATACATACGTCATTTATACTTTTATGTATAAAATTCATACATATTTAATTTGTGCAAGGTAATACTTTAATGTGTGTGTAGACAAATTATAATTTTTAAAAACTATAAACCAACTTTGTAAAAAAAGAGGTTATCAATTTTGTTGTATTTTTTGTTACCTCAGAACTTCGTCATGTATGAAACACTTTGAATGTTCATTTTTTTTTTGTTTTGGGTACCCGAACGAACGTGCTTTTTTAAAGAAAATATATTTTTTTACAATAATTATCAATTAAGTACATAAGTAAACATTTGTACTACACTAAACGTACATACAACTAAACGTTGTCCGAAGTTAAATAATCATTTCTTTTTTGCGTCCAGAGAATCGGAATTGCTATTCAACGGAGAAATGCTGCTAGCATTCAATTGCCTACATTCCACGCGTTCATGATTATGCAACTATTTTTAATATTGATTTGTACAGTCAGAGTAAGAAAACCTTCGTCAGTTTTCAAATTAATTCCTTTATCAAGTCTCAAACTCTTAGTACCTTTTGAATCTAAACGTCGAATCATTGTGACGCAATATGTCATTCTGGTTCTGTAAAGCAGATTATCGCTCATACTGAGCACACGAGAATAGATCTTAAGGTGACGAACCTTTTCTTAACTCGCCTGTAGGTACCTATTTATGTCAATGTTAATAATTTCTGTGCAATAAAATATTTTATCAAAATCAAATCAAAATACTCTTTATTGTACATCAGTAAATAAATCATTTAGACACGGTTAGGAAAGATGTACAAGAGGCGGTCTTATCGCTAACACAGCGATTTTATCTTTAATTATAATTGGTTGAAAGCAACTTATGACATTATAAATGACCAATAAGGTTTCAGTATTAAGCCATTATCATTCAAATTTTGAGTTAATTTCAAAAACAATGTTTTTTATGCTATTGGTTGACGGACGAACATATGGACCACTTGTTGGTAAGTGGTCACCGCATAGACAATGGCACTGTAAGAAAGATTAACCATTCCTTACACTGGCTCACTCAGCCTTCAAACCGGAACACAACAATACAAAGTACTGTTGTTTGGCGGTAGAATATCTGATGGGTGGGTGGTACCTACCCTTTCCTCATATCTTATGTAGGTTACTCGATAAACTAAACTCAATAAATTAACGTAATAGCTTTCCTTAAGGTTACATCCTACGGGTGCTGTATTAGTTCAAGAAAGTTCTATGTCTTGAGGATATATTCTTGTTTATCATAACTTATACAAGTCAGAGAATTAAACTCAAAATGTTAGCATCGTTATTATAAACAATGTTACAGAATAACTTATAATATTGTTAAACGTCAAAATATCACGAGAATACCGGCATTTAATGTCAATTAAACAATTCGTTACTTTAAAAAAGATTAATTTGACTGTGGTCGAATAGTGTGTATACCAGTTTTCATGGGTATGTCATTCAGAGGTCCGATTCCCGGTCAAGTCGATGTGGCAAAACTTTAGTTTTCTCTGTTGTCTTGGGTCTAAGTGTTTGTGGTAGCATCGTTACTTCTTATTTTCCATAACACAAGCGCTTTGGCTACTTGCATTGGTATCAGAGTAATGTATGTGATGTTGTCCAATACTTATTTATTTAACTTAGATTTATCGGTGTACCACGGATGTATTTCAACACCGACAATGTATGCGGTTGTTAGTAAAATAATACTTTAATTAACTTTATTGAACGAATATATTAAAGCATATCACATACATATATTATATGCCGTCTCACTCTCCCCACTGCAATTTATGCAAGACTAGTTGTTGCCGCCGGTTTAGCTCGCCTTTTAATGGTTTGCGTGTCATGTTTCAGGCAAATAAAAATGGCCTATGTTCTTCCTGGGAGTTTACATTTGCTTCATACCAAAATTTTATCAGTTTTGGTTCTGTGGTTTGTTAGTGAAAGAGCGACACATGTACAGACAGAATTACATTCACATTTATATTATTAGTATAGATTTCAAATATATTACATTACATTAACAGCCTGCAAATTTCCAAATGCTGGGCTAAGGCCTTCTCTACCTTTAAGGAAAAGGTTTGGAGTACATCCAATCACGCTACTAGGGTGCGTGCTAATGCGAGTTGGTGGCACTCGTGTGGCAGAATCTCATTGAAATTAGTCACTTCCTTCACCGTCGAACACGAAAATTAAGCACATGAAAATTCAGTGGTTCTTACCTGGATTTGTATTCGCAACCGGTTAATATGCACGTTTTCTAACCACTGGGCCATCTCCTTTTTCTTTTCTTATATATGAGAAAAATACAGATACTTACATAATCGTTGTTGTAATGTTCACGCGTGACTTTGATGCTTAAGTAAATAGCAGGATCGGGGTTCCCTAAACGAGGCCGTTCATTCTTCCAAACATGCGCAAATATGTAACGGAAGGCCTTTTAAAAATCGTATTTGTAACTGTGTAAGGGTTCGCGAAAGTAAGTACGTACTATTGATCGCTATTGTACTTGCGCCGATGTGATAAAATATTATAATGGTGTGCCGACATGCACAAAATGTACGTTAATTTTCTTAAAGAAGTAGAGCTATTATATAATAATCAGTCAATATTTTTTTTTGAAAGAAATTGTTGAGTCGTAAATATAAATAAAATTACAATATTTGATACATTATAATATTTTTCCAAAATTACATTGAGATTGTACCAGGTACAGAAATATATCGATTTTAGCGATTTAAAACATCAGGAATGTTTGTATGTTGTGTTTTTTAAACACTATAATTACATTCATTATAAACTAACTGTTACCCGCGGCTTTGCTTACGTAGAATATGAGTATATTTACATATTAACTTAAAATTACGTTGATTATTGATATACAAAGAGGTACTTACCTTTTTGTTTCCAACAAGTAGCCTTATGTCCTTTCTCAGGCTATTTGATTTCATTTCAATCGATTCAGTAGTTTTGGCGTGAAAGCGAGACATAACGACAGACAGACAGAGCTACTTTCGCATTCATAATATTAGTATGGATAAATGTAAGTTTCAATTATATTTTTGTAAATGTAACATACATTAAATAACAATTTTGTAACTTTAACGACAAACAGTTTAGCTCAACATATTTACGTTCTCGTGAAGTTCTTGGACTCAACAAGTAAAGGAGGGGTTGGAATTAAACATACGGCTTGGAAATGAAGTATTATGTTTGTTATTTTCCTTATTTTTATATAAACTAGGTCATCTATGAACTTGATAGTTACTGCAATAAAATCTGTTATATGTTATAGCAACATATTGAAATTTGAAGAAACACTTACTTGGTGGTAGGGCTTTGTGCAAGGCAGGGTAGGTACCACCCACTCATCAGATATTCTACCGCTAAACAACAGTACGCAGTAATTGTTGTGTTCCGGTTTGAAGGGTGGGTGAGCCAGTTTAACTACAGGCACAGGGGACATAGCATCTTAGTTGACGCATTGACGATGTAAGGAATAGTTAATATTTCTTACAGTGTCATTGTCTATGGGAGATGGTGACCACTTACCATCAGGTGGCCCATATGCTAGTCCGCCAACCTATTCGACAAAAAAAAACATCCTCACTAAGAAATTTCCTTGAAAATATACACGACAGATATCAATCATTATAGAAAAAGTGTGATCGCATATAAACCCGAATATTTATGAACATATTCGTAAATCTGATTCGATGAATATATTCGTGATAAAGTTGAGAGGCGTGTAAGCGATGGTTATCCTTGAGCCGAGTTATAACAAACTAGGAATCTGCCCCGGCTTTGCTACTTGATATGTATCATTATAGTGATGCTTTTTGGACTAAATTACATATAATCATTTATTAACTACTTTATTAATCAACACAATACAACACTATACACACTTATAACTTATTATAATTTGTAATAACTAAGGCAACAAAGAGCCGAGATGGCCCAATGGTAAGAACGCGTGCATCTTAACCGATGATTGCGGGTTCAAACCCAGGCAAGCACCGCTGATTCATGTGCTTAATTTGTCTTTATAATTCATCTCATGCTCGGCGGTGAAGGAAAACATCGTGAGGAAACCTGCATGTGACAAATTTCATATAAATTCTGCCACATGTGTATTCCACCAACCCGCATTGGAACAGCGTGGTGGAATATGTTCCAAACCTTCTCCTCAAAGACACGTCTACACTGTCCAATGCACTATTCCGAAGTAACAGATTCAGCTAGCGTATCCCTGTAGTTGCCTCCTACGAACTTCACTTTGCATAGTGCTTTTCATCCGTTGAGGTGAAATTTGACCGGAAATCAGACGGCGATAACACATTATAAATTGTAGCCTATGTGTTATTCTAATGTATAACCCGTAGTATTGTAAAATTTCATCCTAATCCGATACTTAGTTTTCTCGTGAAAGAGTAACATACATACATAAATCGTCACAAACTTTCGCATTTATAGTAGGTCAAAATATATCACAGGGAACCGCCAAGATTGCTTGGTTCGGGCTCATCCTTGTTATATATAATAGTTTGGCGGACGACCATATGGGCCAACTGATGGTAAGTGGTCACCATCACCCATAGACAATGACGCTGTAAGAAATATTAACTATTTCTTACATCGTCAATGTGCCACTAACCTTGGGAACTAAGATGTTATGTCCCTTGTGCCTGTAGTTACACTTGCTCACTCACCCTTCAAACTGGAACACAACAAAACTTAGTACTGTTATTTGGCGGTAGAATAACTGATGAGTGGTTAGTACCTACCCAGACGGGCTTGCACACAGCCCTACCACCAAGTTAAACTTTTAGTACTTTAAGAAATATTAAACATATTTTACATTCAATATGCCAACAAACTTGAAAGTTATATGCCTTGTCTCGTAACAGTGGCCTATTATTCAAACAGGATAATAACAATATTACTGTTATAATCTACTTTCACTATTACATCATTAAATAAGTATATTGTGTATATATTTATATGTTAAAAACACCATTTTTTTGGAACGAAGCTACTTTACGGGGCTTACTGTGTGAACTGCCGATATCATCACATATGGAAAAGCATTATGCCTCCCTTTGATGCCCCAAACGACCGTGCTTTGTTTCTTTCTCTCTGTCTATACGGCTTTATATAACATTATTGAAACATTTACTTTGTTTATTTATGTCATTGTATCTATTATTTAATCTATACATATAATAAAATTCAAGTGTCTGTTTGTAATATTTAAATAACTGCGTTTTAAATGCTTATGTATACATATAAGAGTACCTTAATTATATATAGTATACAAAAAAGAGTAACTACTGAGTGTCTTGCCGGTTCTTCTTGGTAGAATTTACTTTTCGAACCGGTGGTAGCTTCCCTTAATTGTTAAACGACGATTCAAAAGTGCTTGTAAAAGCCTACTTGAATAAAGTTTATTTGGATTTGATTTTGTTTTTTATATACATGGTACATATACCAAAATAATATTTTTTACAATTTTATCTGTCTGTTTGTTTGTTCAAGCTAATCTCTGAAACAGCTGGACCGATTCTGACGAGACTTTCAATGACAGATAGCTGTAATAAGGAGTAACTTTGGCTACTTTTTTTTTAGAATTACATATAAAAAAAGTAAGTCGCACTGTTCAAACACTGTTCACTCAAACGCTCAAACCCCACGGATGCCACCACTATGCTGTCACGTCGAGTGCTTACCACCAACGACTTTATACCATAAAAGCTGCCTAGTAAAACAGCGAACTAAACACTTTTATGTTAAATTCAAACGCGCACGAAGACGCCAGCACAGCTAGTACACAATATATAGAAATTTCCTAGCATCACCATGCTTATTTTCGTCATTTTTTACGCTGTCCATTTTGAGAATTTCGTACAAGTTCTACCAACTCAAACTCAAATTCCTGTATTCAACACAGAAGCATCACACTTACTTATGGATGGTCAAATTAAACAGTACCACCGGTTCGGAAAAAGGAACACACTAACCTGAGAAGAACCGGCGAAAGAGTGTTTATGGGTACGAAATATATACATTAATTAAACAGAGTTGCAAAGTGAAAACATACGAAGAGAAATATTTTATATTTAACGCCTGCAAATAAAGATATAGTGGAATATTAAAGTAGTCTCGCAGAAGGTATTTGTCGATGTAAAAGCGTGTGGACTAAGCTGGCGCCGTTTTATTGTTTTATCTTAGTTAAGGTCGTTGACCGAGGTATAAAAAAGTGATTGACATTTACAAACACTATGAAATTGCCATCTAATCCATACTAATATTATAAACGCGTTAGTATCTCGCTCTGAAACTTCATGCTCAAAGCGCTGAACTTATTTAGATGAAATTTTGAATGGATATAGTTTGATTCCCGAGGATATATTATTTACTCCCTCATGGGTTACAATGGTTGTAATGGTTGAGGAATTTGGGTATTTTTTTTAGTAAAGTAAAGTAAAGTAACAGCCTGTAAATTTCCCACTGCTGAGATAAGGGCTCCTCTTCAATTAGGGAGAGGGTTTGGAACATATTCCACGACGCTGTTCCAATGCGGGTTGGTGGAATGCACATGTGACAGAATTTCGATGAAATTAGACAATGGAAGTTTCCTCACGATGTTTCCTTCACCACCGAGCACGAGATGAATTATAAACACGAATTAAGCTATTATATATGTATACAGTGGTGCTTGCCTGGGTTTGAACCCGCAATCATCGGTTTAGATGCACGCGTTCTGACCACTGGGCCATCTCTGCTTACGGGGCTATCTCATTATTTATTTTTATAAATTAATTACTTATTTTATCAGTTTTTTTTCCAAAAAAGTTTTTCTTTGTTACAAATCCAGGGTGGTCCTGGATTAGTTACATTATTAGGCCCAGTAATAAACCTGAATAGGGTCACTAAAAAGTTAACTCTTTTGGTTTTCTTAAAAGTAACCTGTTGAGTGTTTGAATGTACAGTCGGAGTAAGAAAAGGTTCGTCACCTTAAGATCTATTTCCGTGTGCTCAGTATGAGCGACAATCTGCTTTACCGATCGAGAATGACATATTGCGTCGCAATAATTTGTTGTTTAGATTCAAAAGGTACTAAGAGTTTAATACTTGATAAAGGAATGTATTGGAAAACTGACGAAGGTTTTCTTACTGTACATAAAGGCATGGAATACGTAACTAAATTCGCCCCGTTTGTGTGTAACATAAAAAAATCTTAATCGATGTAAATTAACTCGTACAAATGAGTGAATTTTAACATTGCTAATTGCGCGTGATTATAATATAATTTCCTGTAAACACGAACCTTGTACGTTTATAATTGTTAAATACTTTAACCGAAACGATATCACGAACAATATTACTCGTCGTTTCATTTCAGTATGTTAGTGGCTGAGCCGCAATTACAGTAACAAAGGGCATAATGACACGCGTTGAACTTTATGACCTAGCAATCGTTGATTGACATATCAGATTGACAATTTATTCTGTATTCAATAAAGTAGGTGGATACTCGAGATGGCCCAGTGGTTAGAACGCGTGCATCTTAACCGATGATTGCGGGTTCAAACCCAGGCAAGCACCGCTGATTCATGTGCTTAATTTGTCTTTATAATTCATCTCGTGCTCAGCGGTGAAGGAAAATAATTTTGTCTTATTTTATTTTTATTTAAAGGTGAAGGAAAACATCGTGAGGAAACCTGCATGTAACAAATTTCATAGGAATTCTGCCACATGTGTATTCCACCAACCCGCATTGGAACAGCGTGGTGGAATATGTTCCAAACCTTCTCCTCAAAGAGAGAGGAGGCCTTTAGCCCATCAGTGGGAATATACAGGCTGTTGTTGTTGTAAGGTGGATACGCCTGAGGGCCTGATGGTAAGTTATCGCCACAGTGCGCAATGTCGCTGAATGAGCTTTTGAGTATTCCTTACATCGCTAATGTAACGCCAAGTTAGAATCTTGACTCTTGACCTTTTTTTTAATTATTTTATTATTAATTTGGTCACCATTACCCATAGACAATGACGCTGTAAGAAATATTAACTATTCTTTAAATCGTCAATGCGCCACTTACCTTGGAAACTAAGATATTATGTACCTTGTGCATGTAGTTACACTGGCTCACTCACCCTTCAAACCGGAACACAACAATACTGAGTGCTGTATTTGGCGGTAGAATAACTGATGAGTAGGTGGTACTTACCCAGACTGGCTTGCACAAAGCCTTACCACCAAGTAGACCTGACAGTAACCATGGTTACTCAATCCGTCAATGGCATTACAATTTACCCAATAAATTAAAATAACAAAACTAAGTATTGTTGTTTCTGTACTGTACTGTCGTATAATGAGCCCGTTCACAGTTTATTATACATACAATACACACCGCTGTCACTGGCTTTAAATCTGTAATATCTCCGAAAGTATATACTGAAATTACTTGCTGTATTGATCAATATTAAATGCACAATGTATTAAAGGTACTTAATTGGATAAGGATTAATGCTTTATTGCTTACAATATAGGCTTCGAAAATAAGCCATTACTTCTCGTAAAGTAAAAAGTAACTATTAAAAAAAAAAGTTATTGAGGGTTGTTCCTAAGAGAAGGATATTATACTGCCTTGGTATTTCTTGAAGATCTTCATAAGGTTTATAATAAAGTCGCTTTGAATGTAAGCGCAAAAAACGTGTTTATTTGCGACATAACATTTGTAACCATTAAAATTGTCAGTATTTTTCTACTATGTTATGCATGTATTATACATATAAGCCTTCCTCTTGAATCACTCTGTATATTAAAGAAAACCGCATCAAAATCCGTTGCATAATTTTAAAGATTAGGGACAGAAAGTGGTAAGCGACTTTGTTTTATACTTTGTTATTATTATTCTAATAACATTTTGATTTAGGGCATTTAGTCGTAACATAAGTAGTCTAACTTAAGTACGTTTAAGAAGATTAAAAAATCGATTCATATTTAAGTGAACGGAGTCAATAGATTCAGACTAATACGAACTGTTAATAAATAATTCAAGTTTCAATAAAGCTTAAGCGTAAAATTCATATTCGACTTTTAAATTCCCTTTAAAATTTCTCACTCATATTACAAAATATTAAATGTACGTAAAGCTCTTACACGTTTTGGAAGATGAAAATCATTAAATATATATGTTGAAGAGTCATTTGAGTGCAAACGTTTTTATTACAAATTGAAATATCTTATATGTATATTTATCTTTATATTATATGAAGTTTATGTATACAACAACAACAACAACCTATGAATTTCCCACTGCTGGGTTAAGGCCTCCTCTCCCTCCATCCATGTGGAAGAATTTCTATAAAATTCACACACACACAAAATTCATTCACACTTCCTTCACCACCGAGCATGAGACGAATTATAAACACAAATTAAGCACATATGTATAACGGTGCTTGTCTGGGTTTGAACCCGCAATCATCGGTTAAGATGCTCGCGTTCTCATCTCGCCTCAAGTTTGTGTATAAGAGTTTAATTATTCAGTGACTCAAAAATATAGATTAAGTACGTTAATTAATTTATTAGCATATTTTTTGCGACAAAAAAAGAAAACATGCCAAGAAACAAAACATAGAGTTAAATATTTGTTTTAGTCAACCTGTCAAATTCTCAGTCTAGACGCTTTTATATAGCTTTTAAAATACTTAAAATTATAATAATTGTATGACTGCGTCAACTTAGTCATATGATAAGTATTTATTTATTCCGAACCTTTTTTGCATTTATTTTAAACTCATATAGAGGGGATTTAAAAGTTCTTTAAAAGATAATTTATCAATGGAGTAAATATATCTATGCTATATGTTGTTCAAACCAGACTTTCATATCTTGATCGATAGTTTTTACATGAACCAGTAGGAAATATAAATATTTAGCACACATAGAGCGAGTAACTTAAACAAATGTGTCTTACTAAACTAAGTATGAAAAACAATCAATACTATTGTTAATGTCATATTTTTATTTTCAAGAACTTTCACTGTGCGTATGGTACCTTATTTATATTGTGTCAAATATTGTTGGATATATTCGTATCTCACATATATGATGGTGTTCGATAAACCATACATCGTGTAACAAGAAGCTGTCACTTTAAGACATTGCTCTATTTACAGTATCAATAATATACATATGTCTTTAAAACTATATTTAAGAGATCTTTCTAATAACTTCAGTCGTCATATTACAGGATGAGATATAATATAAAACTACCATTGCTTCTTAACATAAATACTAATCAGCATAGAACAATAAGATCTCAGCAACACATAAAAATAAATTATAAAGTATAGCAATGAAAATCAACCAATAACGACTGCATAGTTTTTATCGTCATTATTTTATAGAGTAATAAGTAATTATTTCTTAAAATATCACCATATAAATTTAATTAATTAATTAATAAAGCATTACCAGACCACTAACTGAATACACGCGTAAACGATAATGCACAGCCATTAGCAGAAATACAAATAAATATAGATATTAAAATCGAATAGCTAGTAAGTTACTTTACTTTACATTTTATTCAACGCTACATTTATAAATGCACATTTTGTCTTTTTATATAGAGCTAAAAATAAAATTATAGTTGATATACGAAAACCCCATAAAAATTTTAACAAAAAGAAAAACCGACTTCAAACAAAACACTATTATAAAACAAATTAATATGCACGAAAAAGTAATAAAAATAATTGCGTATTCAACATATTTTTTAGAGTCTTCCTAAGTTAAATGAAATGAAAAATATTAGACTACTTAAAAGTCGATTAACGATTATATCATGTAGTTATAGTTATTGGTATATTTGGAGCCGGTGTCAGCCACGGTGCCCTTGCCCAAACAATCAAAAGAAAGAAGCGATACGAGCCCCTTGATTGATCCAGTATATTATTGTGTAACAGGTACTTTGTAAAAAACATATTTGTTAAAGTATTCTCGTATTGGTTTTTGATAGATATACGTAAGGTTATGTAGGGTTTTATTGGCTGACACCGACTCCAAATATAACAATAGTTATAACTACATGATATAATCGTTAATCGACTTTTAAGTAGTCTAATATTTTTCATTTCATTTAACTTAGGAAGACTCTAAAAAATATGTTGAATACGCAATTATTTTTATTACTTTTTCGTGCATATTAATTTGTTTTAAAATAGTGTTTTGTTTGAAGTCGGTTTTTCTTTTTGTTAAAATTTTTATTTATTTTTTGATTTTAAGTGAAGCTGATGTTGACTAACTATTTTTTTTTAATATGGATAGATTAAGCGTTCCGTTTATATGAGTCAGAAACTACTTCGAGGACAATTTCAAAGGAAACTTGCGAATAAAGCAAAAATAGACTTTCGAAAATGCGGACTTAATACGTCACGCGGCGTAAACTACAAGGATCCCTCGAAAGAGCTGTAATCGAACTCAGCAAAAAAACTTTGAAAAAGACCAAATATATTTCGTACATCATATGACATCACATCACATACACAGAATTTGATTAAAGATAGTAAGAAATTCTGCCCCATATCGCACCCTAACTGTGAGCCGTATAGGAGTTCCATCACTACATAGTATAAAACAAAGTCGCTTTCTCTGTCCCTATATCTTTAAATCTACGCAACGGATTTTGATGCGGTTTTTTTTAAAAGATAGTGTGATTCAAGGGGAAGGTTTGTGTATATAATACATGAACAATATAGTAAAGAAACACTGACAATTTTAGAAGTTTGCGATGTGATGTCATGTCGTAAGTAAACAAATTCTGTAGTATATTTAGTATCAGTATTGCACCCGTGCGAAGCCAGGGTGGGTAGCTTGTTGATTATAATATTCGACTATGATAATTACATAAACATAACCACATTACGGAAGGTGACTCAAATATCCAAATAACCTATAAATAAAAGATTCGACTGAGTATCGCTAACGTGCTCCTCAGAATTGTTCCGTTCCCTTCCGTTCCGTTACTTTGTCATGGATCCTGTGCTCAGAACCTTACCAAATTTTCACCAAATTACCCTTGAAGTATATATTTTATAATAAAAAAAGAATTATCAAAATTGGTTAACGTGATTTTCAGTTATTCACCTATTTGTCGCGCATATACATAATGCAAATTTAAGACTTATGTCGTTTTCATACGGATACCATCATCGGAAAAAAATTTAAAAAAAATGGGGCCCCACGGGAGGCACTACCTTTCAAAAAAAAAAAAATTATCAAAATCGGTCCACCCAGTAAAAAGTTATGAGGTAACAAACATAAAAAAAAAAAAAAAAAAAAAAATACAGACGAATTGATAACCTCCTCCTTTTGGAAGTCGGTTGAAAAGTAATGACGTATTATATATACAATATAATATAGATATAGATAGATATCGAAACCAAATTCAACATCGACGTTTCAAATCGGATTCCAAATAGTATATTAAAAAAAGGTTTTCAATCAAAATATTTTAATTGTGTTGCTGTCTGATAACAAAAACTTGCAAACTTAATATAATTTATATAAGAATGAACAAAAAAAAGCAAACTCGCTAGTGAATTGGTGAGGAATTTTATATGTACTGAAAGTTATTCTGACATAGACATATGTAACAGTATAATATATAGTATAGTACATTTGATAATTCAAACTTGCAAGTCTTAATAGGAAGTATACAAGTGAGTGCATTTAGAACCTTATTATTTCATCAACTTAAATAATTGCTATAGGAAGCATTTACAGTAGTAATTACTATCATCGGGAAACTCCGACTGTAATAAAAACCGCATTATTGAATTCAAGTCAAATTAAAAATGTATTTCAGTAAGTGTTTTAAATTTATATAACTGGTGTACAAAGTCTATAAGGCATTCCAAGGCTTGGTGAGTTTATTTGGCCTTGAAGCCTTAATTCTAATTTTGATGATAGAGCTGAATATTCATTAATTTAAACATAGACTCTTTTACAAACCATTATATAATATAATATATATTGGACAACATGACATACATTACTCTGATCCCAATGTAAGTAGCTGAAGGACTTGTGTTATGGAAGATCAGAAGTAACGACGGTACCACAAACACCCAGACCCAAGATGACATAGAAACTAATAAACCTTCTACATCGACTCGGCCGGGAATCGAACCCGGGACCTCAGAGTGGCGTACCCATGAAAACCGGTGTACACACGACTCGCCCACGGAGATCATCAAAATAAATATAAAATATAATATATATAAATAAATTATTGACTCACCCTGACAAGTCAAGGAGACTTCTTGTCATATCTTATCATCTTTTACCAGAGTCTAACGCAGTCTAAGAATTCATCTTCGTATTTATGATATTCGAAAACAGGGAGAGTATGTCATGATAAATTAATGTCAAGACTATTGCTTTTAATGTATAAAGTTAGGTCTGTGGGTATTGCTATACAATTTCACTTAACTTGCTTTGATCCAAACACTTTGCAGAAGGCAAAGTGTTTGGATTACTTCTACTAAAAAGAAGCATAAATAATATATACATAAATAATTATAGAACAGCTAAACAGCGAAAAACTGTTAACAAACAACGTGGTTTCCACTGCGTTAAAAAGGTTTAGCGACGTAGCTTGACCGTTTCCGGGAGGCACAATATATGCGAAAGCGTTTCGTCGGAGTCATTCTGCCAGCCTTCAAAGCCTGGATGAGACGAAAGCTACCTTCCGATTGCGATTGGGTTGTAGAATACCTGTGTGAGATGCGAACCGACGATGGTGTGTCACCACTGTGACGTGGACCGGGACATTGCTCAGGTTACGCTACGCTGGAGGCCTGCCTCTCGTGGAACATGGAGAGGCAGATCCTGGTCCGCGAGGATGGAAGAGACACTTCCCTGGGAGCAATGATCTCGGCGATGCTCCGCAGGGAATCGACGTGGAGGGCCGTAGTATCCTTCTGTGGTAGCGGAGCCCACTGTCTGAATAAAAAGGCTTAAGCGGAGACTATCTTATTTTTCGGGAAAATACTTTCAAAAGTTATCGTACCGATAGCGCAAACGAATAGAAAAAACCACAATTAAAACTACCTCAGAACGTAAACAAATTAAAAAGTCATAATGTTCTCGATACATTGTTGATAAATGGTAACAGCTAGACTTGACGGTTCAATCAACGACGTTTAAACTGTACGAAACAGATGTGAACGCAGCCTTAAGTAATGGTGCTAAATAAATAGCTAGCAAAGCATCCAAGCGTAACGATTTCACGTACTATCACATGGATTGATTATTGGAAATCTAAGTGATATCTATGATGATGTAAGTTATACTAGAAACTAAGTGCAACTTAACGATAATTGGATATTTACTACTTTGTTTATCTTACACAGCCTATGTGAACTAGTTGTAGTTTTCGGCTTCGGTCGTTTTAGAATTTGGCTGCCAAGCTTTATATATTAATAAGCAGACTATGTTGACTGTATTATATTGGAATTCGAAGTTGCTTTAAAACTTCAAAATCAAATCAAATTTTGTTCAGTGAATTGAAAAGGGTAACAGACAGTGTTACTACCTCATCTATACATATAATAAAATTGGAGTGTATTTTTCTAATACTAAAATTAACCGTTTTTTACTAAAAATGTATTTTTGTTATACACAGTACATATACAAAAACGCTAATCACAAGAACGGCAGGACCGAATTTGATAGGACTTTTACTGGCAAATAGCTGATGTAATACGGAATAACTTAGGCTATGTTTATTTTAGATTTATATTTAAAATTTCAGTTTAATTCAAACGTCTACGAAATCGCGGCCAAAGCTAGTTATTAATATAAGTATAGATTACTTTAAGCTCTACTCTAAGCTGCATGTAATAATTTATAAGACTACTTTTAATGTTAAAATGTTCAAGTACAGTAGAGGTCGTTCATCCCTTATTTATGTTTATATCTTTTTACACTTAGGCACTTAAAATATTTCTATTTAGCCGTAGAATAACTAACGAATATGCGATAACTACCTAGAGATACTTGTGATCAGATAACTCAGTTGTTTATTTGAATTTAAATTTTAAAATTTTGGTTTTAAATCTAACCAAGCACCACCATCACTCCACCAAAGCGCATTGGAACAGCGTGGTGGAATATGTTCCAAACCCTCTCCGTAATAGGAGAGGAGGCCTTAGCGCAGAAGTGGGAAATTTACAGGCTGTTACTTTACTTTTTTATATCCTACTTTTAGTTTTTATAATACAAATGAAATAGGTTATTTTTCCAAGCACAAAATGCCACTCGTCTAACACGGCCCATCGTTGTTGTAAGGAAATTACACGAGATTTATAGTGATCAGACAATGTTGAACGCAGCACATTTCCTCTATTTTGACTTTACTTTAAGCACTATCACTGACGTTTCAAGTGCTTAATTTGTGTGAAAAATATCATGTTTGGTGATACATATCACATATATAAGAAACTTGAATGTTGGATGGAAATATGTCACTTGGATATATTAAAGAATAATATATACATACATGACTAAAACGAGCGTGGAAGACGCTTTAAGGTCATTTCTTTAGGAATGGAATATTAACAGGATGATACTTTACTAGAGCGAATGTGTGAATGTACTGTCGTTCGTTTTCGTATTGGTTATTCCAATTTACATACTGTGATTATAATTTATTCTTAATTGTTCCAGAAAGTCATTGGAATTCCGAAATGACATCGGACAGCGCGCTGAACTCTCAGCGGTAAGACATTATTTATTTATGAACTTTATTGCACACAAATACAATAGCTGACCATCAAAATAATTAAAATATTAAATTAATGCAAAGACGAACTTATCACCTATTAATTAAATAGTCATATAAATAGGCCTTCTGATGTTAAGTGGTCACCACCATAGACTTTGGCGCTGTTATAAATATTAACCTTTATTTATTTTATTTTTTTATGATATAGTTTGGCGGACGAGAATATGGGCCACCAAGTAAGTAAGTAAGTGGTCACCATCACCCATAGACAATGCCGGTGTAAGAAATATTACAATTCCTTACATCGACAATGCGCCACCAACCTTGGGAACTAAGATGTCATGTCCCTTGTGCCTGTAGTTACACTGGCTTATTTACATCACTTGCTTTCAAACTAAACCGTACGAAGTAAAATATGATGTCCCTTGTGCCTATAACACTGACTCACTCATCCTCCAAACCTAAATTCAATTATACTAGATAAAGATGAGTGGGAGATTTACCCAGATGGGCTTTAATAAAGCCCAACCACCTTCTAATGTTGCCATTACGATATATTCCTGGTAGCAATTGTAATTAGAAGTAATAAATAAAAAAATGTAAACACATATACATTACATACAAGGTTCGATATGTAATTTCTGATGAGAAAATCAGCCAGCAGTTCAATGGTTATTCCATTTCACCAATCATCTACAACAGTAGTTCCCAAACTTATTTTTCTCGTCGACCACTTTCAAAATTTTGTTGGTTTCGCTGGACCACCTGCTGCTACATTTCTACCACATTCTTAAAATCATCAACATCTTATGGACCCTCATTTTTTTATTTACGCCTACGTAGACCCCCATCATGTCTCCCGTAGACCACTGGGGTGGACGCCCAGTGGTCCGTCAGACATGATGGGGGACACCCCTGGACCACTTTGGGTGTTATGATCTACAATAATTCTAACTCTCCCTCTCTGTCTTTCCTTCTATCTGTCACGCATTTACCTTTAGTCTGCCTTCTTTGTACCTAGTCTATAATTCACTTTATAATGTGTCATTGTCATTACCTTGTTGTGGTAATCATCTACAAAACATTTCATATAAGATTCTCTATGAATTAAAATATATCATACTGATAAATATTTGCATTATAATTTTGTTCAGTTGTTATAATTATTGTCTAATCTATTTAATACTATTAAATTTGTGACTGTAGTTGTATTAAATAATGTCACAATAATACTCTCAGAAATAACTATTATGCTTAATCTACGCGATTGGCTCAGCTTAATTACCGATCTTAATTTAGGCCAGCTTGTTTAGCGGTATACCTATAAGTCAATGTCTAAAGCACTCGAACCTCACGCCAACAGTAAATCTTCTGTGACAAGAGATCTCGCATTCTTTTTTAGTGATGTATTACGTTACAATGTGCTAATGCATTGGGCAGTAAGAATATAATATAATCGAACATTCAATAAACATTTAAAATAAATATCGAGGGACACTGAATAACTAAGTAATAGTTACTATCAACGAAATATTATCCAATTCATCAAGAAAGTAACTGACAGACACCAATTTGTTACCACCAACTAACTTAAAGATGACCTTATATTATATGTTCTCCTTGCTTATAATTTAATGAAAATATTGTCATTAATGGCATCATAAATATAGCCCTAATGAGTATTAATTTTGGTTTTTTTTTATCGAATAGGTTGGCGGGCGGGCATATATATTATACATAGACAATGACGATGTAAGAAATATTAACTATTCCTTATACAGTCAATGCGCCATCAACCTTGGGAACTAAGATGCTAAAGAAGAGTAACTACAGGCACAAGGATGTACATCCTTGTGCCTGTAGTTACACTGGCTCACTCACCCCTCAAACAACAATACTTTAGCGTTAACTTTAGTTGTTTAGCGGTAGAATATCTGATGAGTGGGTGGTTCCTACCCAGGCGGGCTTGCACAAAGCCCTACCACCAAGTAAAAAATTCTAGATTCAACTTTATAATATTTTTATACATAAGTAATAGCAGTTGAAATTGATACAATATCGTTTCTCGATTAAGAAAATATACATTTGTTTCAACGATCTCAATAGATGATCATTAGTTTCAATTTCAGTATAATTACTCCTTCGACCATTTAACCTTGTAAAATATGAATTGTACTGAATACAGTTTTATTATATACTAGCGATCCGCACGGGTGCAATGCTTATATTAAATTTATATTACAGAATGTCTTAAAAAAAAAAATATTTTTTTCGGACATTAGACAATACAAACCGCTACGACTTACGACATCACTTTAGAAACTAAAATTATCTGAATTGCTCTATTATATTGTGTATGTAAAATACACACAAACCATCCTCTTGAATCAGCCTATCTATTAAAAAAAACCGTATCAAAATTCGTTCTGAATTTTTAAAGATCTAAGCATACATAGGGACGGACAGCGGTAAACTACTTTGTTTTAAAGCTAAGTAATGATAATGTTGATAATGAAGTATTGAATCACTACAGTCTTGACGATTTGATTTACCCTTGTTTTGCTTAATTTACATTGCAAGCATTAACTACGATTGCCGTAGAGGATGCGGCGCCATTTCTGCGGAAGCTTCACTGTTCAAATTTACTTCCGACACACAACCACTTACATTACGATGAGATCTGTCACGTTTTGTTTTATGACTTAAATTCTTATTCACATTTGAAGTTGAATGCCTTTTGATTGGTGAAGTTTTAGAAATTCGTCAGACATTATTATTTGAACGCCTCATTGTTCTAGTGGTTCGATATTCAGCCTTAGATCTCAGGTTCAAACATCAGATCGGGTGGATGAAGAGTTATCGATCCGTCGGAATATTCTTATTGACATTCCGGAATTCCAAGTTAGAAGCCTCGTACAGCCGATGGTCTTGTACATACTCTTACCGATCATAATGGATTTGCTGTTCCATCAGATTGTGAATGTGAGGAAGTAGAGAGAACATTCGATATTGCGCACACACTTGTGTACTCAAATACTCAGACTGGTCTCCCTGACATTCGCGTTGAAGCTCAATCCGCAGGACTAAATCATCATCCGCATTATATTGGCTTAACTTTTAGCATAATAACCTCAGGTACATAACGGTATCCTTTACTTTACTAATATTATGAAATACAAAACAAGTTCGTTTGTTTGACCTACTTTCGTGCCCTAACTCAATGTCATGAAGTTCGGATGGAGCGTTTAAAACGACTGGATAAAAAAAGGACAATGTATACTCCAGTTACCTAATACGATAATTCTTCAAACAAATCTCAAGTTACTGTGTAGTAAGCTTAGTATAACATAGGTGTTTCATTGTATGTATTTATACAAGGCTGTCTTTGTTGATACCACCCACCCGTCTCATGTTCTACCGCCAATTTGAAGTTTGAACAAACCAGCCACAGCAGATATAACATCTTTTATTCTTAAGGGTAGTAGTGGCCTCGAAGATGTAAAGAAAAATTTTTGTTTCTCGCAGTGTCGAAGCAGCAGTGGCAAATATATAACATTAAATGCTTATATAACAGTCTGACTTTTTACTGTAGGTAACTTTTTCCAATGAAGCTTAAATTCGTTTAAATTATTATCAAACGCTGTTGTTGTTGTTATAATTAACTTATACGCTATCAAATAAGTTTTGAGCTAAACTCATATACAACCTCCAACGAATAAACCAATAATGGATTGGACAAGACTAATTACTATAGGAGCTGTTGTATCACAGTTTCATTTGCATGGACTACGATTGGATTTGCAAACAGACTGGCCTTCCTCCTACAGAACAAATGTATCCTATACTAGTTGTCGCCAGCGGAATTGCTCGCGTTTTAGGGGTTACTTTTCAAATGTTAGACATATTGACACAGGCGGGAGTTTAAGCTTGTTTCATATTTCATGGGATCGGTAGTAAAAGTGCAACAGACAAACAGAAAGACAGTCTGAGTCACATTCGCATTTATAATATTAGTATAGATGATGTTCGCTCATGAATGAGCCACGCGCTGGTGACATTAGTTAATGGAATTTTCTCTTTCAACTCTTCTGGGTTTCACTTAAAGTAGTATTGTAACAGTCTGTAAATTACCCACTGATAGTTTGGAACATATTCAACCACGTTGTTCCAATACGGGTTGGTGGAATGCACGTGAGGCACAATTTCTATGTAATTAGACACATGCAGGTAAAAGAAAACATCGTGAGGAAACTCACGATGTTTTATTTTACCGCTGAGCACGAGATGAATTATAAACACAAATTGAGTACATATTTATATATAGTGGTGCTTGCCTGGGTTTGCACGCGTTCTAACCACTGGGCCATCTCGGCCCTTACGGGTTTCACTTAATCCTCAATTATCAGGAACACATTGTTGGTTTAAAAATTCGTGTGCCTTGGGGATAAGCTTCGTATACCGTGACAGTAGATGATGGATATGACGCTCTGATATGTTGTCACGCCTTTTTCCTCAGATGCTCTGTATTCCCTTGTGTATGTGTAACGCGTTTACATATTATGAAAAATATGTTAACGCTACATAAGCAAAACACTGACTCACTCATCACGAGATCTCCGGAAATATAATTGATTGACTAGAAATTTAACATATTGCCTCTACGCGGTGTATACGTTCACTAAGAAAGTATTTTAGGAAATTTCCACGTCAAGGGAAGAAAATATGAGAGGTATAAGGACTATTAGTAAGTTTTTAGTCTGACCAAAACTGTATCTTTTATTTATAACAGCCTGTTAATTTCCCATTGCTGGGCAAAACTCTCCTCTGCCATTGAGGAGAAGATTAGGAGCATATTCCACCATGCTGCTCCAATCCGGCTTAATGGATTCACATGTGGTAGAATTTCGTTGAAATTAGACACAGGTTTTTCTTCACCGCCAAACTCGAGATGAATTATAAAAACAAATTAAGCACATGAAAATTCAGTGGTGCTTGGGTTTCCAACTCGCAATCATCGGTAAAGATGTACTCGTTCTAACTACTGGGCCATCTCAGCTCTATATTGATTGCTTTTGATTAATAATAAATTGTTTATATCTGCCCGGTGACACGCGAAGGCCACATTTTTTTATGGTCGTAATTATCTTTGTGCAGCGCGTTCTCGTATAACGTAAATAGCAATTACACGTTGTGGCTTTTAGTTACACAACAGAGGTATCGAATAATTCGAATTGGAATAAAAATATTTGCATGAAATCGGCTTTAATTTCAAGGTACACTGTGTTATAAGTAAAGTAACAGCCTGTAAATTTCCCACTGCTGGGCTAAAGCCTCCTCTTCCATTAAGAAGAGGGTTTGGATGTTTGGATGCCTCACGATGTTGTCCTTCACCTCCGAGAACGAGATGAATTGTAAACACAAATTAAGCAATTATATCTACTTATCTATCGCTACTTATATATCTTACGCTCTTAATATATGAAAAGATATGTCTCAGATACCATCTGTTGCTTTATCTAACACTTAAAAGAGTGACAATATCGTCTTCAGTACGCTTGAGTGAAGTAGATGGAGCGACGGTGACGGCGATGGAACTGGATCAGCGTCGGTCACGGGTTAAAGAGAATAAACGATTTTTTTAATTCTACCATTACTCCATGTTTGACTGGAACCCTTTTAGTAAAAGTCATGTTTATTTAAGACTCCTATCGCATAAAAGTAAGTATATATGTATACATATATATTTATGAACGAAGTCGTTTGTTCTCGTATTATTACAAGGAGTAACCCCAGCTTTCGAGTTTTCAATAATAAGCGCTGCTACGAATAAGCCTCCGTTATCTTTCCAGTGTGAATTTCGACACATATTAACGCTACTATCTGCACTTATATGGCTTTCTGTTGCGAAAATATATGAGCAATAAATTATGGTATCAGACATTAACCTACTAATTGTATAATAACGTTTTGCTATCAACCGATAATTTTTTGCGACTTGTATTTACTTGATGGTAGGGTTTTGTACAAGCCCGCCTATGTAGGTACCTACCACTCATCAGATATTCTACCGCTAAACAACAGTACGCAGTATTGTTGTGTTCCGGTTTGAAGGGTGAGTGAGCCAGTGTAACTACATGCACAAAGGACATAGCATCTTAGTTTCTAAGGTTGGTGGCGCATTGACGATGTAAGGAATAGTTAATATTTCTTACAGCGTCATCGTCTCTGGGTGACGGCGACCACGTACCATCAGGTGGCTCATACGCTCGTCCGCCAACCTATTCCATAAAAAAAGCCTTTTCTACTCTTGGGTGGTATTCCGATACAATAGTAATGTTTGAATATTACTTTAGAGGAAGAGTGTCAGGGGTTAAACTACGTCCATTTCTTCGATTTATCAAAATTATCGACTAATTAGCTAAGTCAGCAAAGTGTATTCAAACAAATTACCTTCCAATATTTAGATTGAGCTTTTCATTTTCTTTAAGCCAATAACTTTTTCGTACTTTTAAGTAATTAAATCGAAGTTCTTTCTCATTTTTCCGTTCAATATTGCTAATATCATTTTTCATTGATTTATTTATTTTAATATTTATATTTTCCCTGTGTCAAAGTCAAGTGTTATTATAGTCTTGTAGTTTGAAAAGGTTTTACCTCAAATTGTTAATCTGAATCATTTATGTTCATCGATTTTCTGAAAACATGTCTAAATATTTCATGATACGTTCGTTGGAAATTTCAGGAATAGTGTGAGACGTTACTTTGACACAAGCGTCGTAAACATGTTATCCCTCGGGTACATAACTTTTTTATGGGAATATTCTTTACAGTAAGCAATATATTCGGAGAATATTCGTCTGTCAAAAGTTGTTATAAACCTTACAACTTGTCCTTGAGAATTGAGCGATAATTTGAGGACACGTAATTTTCAAAGAGTGTTAAGAGGTGGAGTCACCGTGGATAAAGCTGAAGCGAAGAATAGGTCCAAATTTTAAAATCTTACTAACGACCCGCTCCGTTTTCTCAAGCGTGCAATGATATGACATTACAGTAAAAACTTCTAAAATTATCAGTGTTTTTTTACTAAATTGAACATGTATTATATATAAAAACTTTCTTCTCTAATCACTCTCTCTATTAAAAAATACCGCATCAAAATCCGTTGCGTAGTTACAAAGATTTAAGCATACATTAGGACATAGGGACAGAGAGACTTTGTTTTATACTGTGTCGTGAATCCAAATGATGTTTTATCTCACTTGCTGTTCAAACACTTGGACCTTGCAGTGGAAGTGCAATAACTTTATTTAAAAGTATAACAGCTCGCCTTTTTATCACTGGCAGGAGAGCTGGTTTATTTTTGTAGGTCAGAATTGCAATTCAACGGGGAAATGCTCCAAGTATTCTTGCCGCCATTCTACACAGACATAACTTGCACAGTAACTTTTCTTAAATTTCTCTTCGGTAAGAATTACCATTGAAAATAGGTAATAATACTTTTATTGAAGTTATACGTAGCCGTTTTATAGTTCTGATATAAAGTCGTGGTATGTCGTAAGTCGTAGTCTGTAAGAACTTTTCTTGCTTGAGATTTGACTTACGATCTTATTCAAATTTGACTTACGATGTTACGCTATTCTGATCCTTTGAATATTATAATTATTATATACAATCGCATATTAAGTTCTAACAGTTCGCGTTCATGTTTTATTATTCTACCGTGAATCAAGAATGGTTTAAGTGTTTTGTACACACATACATATACATGCGTGGCAACACACATATACAACACCAATTTATATTATAAATATATGTACTTGTACACACTATACTTATCAAAATGAAACTGTGTATACTTTATTGTTGAACCTAAAACTATCACTGGTTTCAAATGTAAATTATATATAGATAGCTTTTTTAACTTTTTTAAATTATGATTTGAATAAAGAATATTGTTAAACATAAATATATAAAAAATATCTTATATTGTTTATTTCACACAATATACGTTGTTACAGTTTCACTTAACGTGTTTTATTTCTGCAGCGTTTTCAAGAAATCATCGCCGAACAACAAATTGACTCTATACCTGGACTCGAGGGATTTGGTGGTAGAAAATGGCAGCATTGACAAGATCCAGGGCGTCCTGCACGTGGATTCAGATTGCTTGGAAAACAAGAAGTTATTTGGACAAGTCACATTAACATTTAGGTGAGAACTTTTCATCTTTCATATTCACCTATTTTAATGGGCTATTGGACTAGCAATTTGCTCACAAGTCACCTCCACATGTAGCGATAGGTAATAAATACCAACCAATCCTCACATCATCAAAACGCTACCAACCTTATGAATTAAGATGTTATGGCCCTTGTACCTACTTGCTGTAAGACTGGCTAACTCAACCTCAAAACTGGAACACTAGAAATCTTATCCACAAAGCCATCTAATGAGAAATATATGTATATCTTTTTCAACCGACTTCCAAAAGGAGGAGGTTATCAATTCGTCTGTATTTTTTTTTTTTTTTTTTTTTTTTTTTTTTTTTTTTTTTTTATGTTTGTTACCTCATAACTTTTTACTGGGTGGACCGATTTTGATAATTTTTTTTTTGTTTGAAAGGTAGTGCTTCCCGTGGGGTCCCATTTTTTTTATTTTTTTTTCCGATGATGGTATCCATGTGAAAACGACATAAGTCTTAAATTTGCCTTATGTATATGCGCGACAAATAGGTGAATAACTGAAAATCACGTTAACCAATTTTGAAAATTCTTTTTTTATTATAAAATATATACTTCAAGGGTAATTTGGTGAAAGTTTGGTAAGGTTCTGAGCACAGGATCCATGACAAAGTGACGGAACGGAAGGGAACGGAACAATTCTGAGGAGCACGTTAGCGATACTCGGTCGAATCTTTTATTTATAGGTTATTTGGATATTTGAGTCACCTTCCGTAATGTGGTTATGTTTATGTAATTATCATAGTCGAATATTATAATCAACTAGCTACCCACCCCGGCTTCGCACGGGTGCAATACTGATACTAAATATACTACAGAATTTGTTTATATACGACATCACATCGCAAACTTCTTAAATTATCAGTGTTCCTTTGCTATATTGTTCATGTATTATATACACAAACCTTCCCCTTGAATCACACTATCTTTTAAAAAAAACCACATCAAAATCCGTTGCGTAGATTTAAAGATATAGGGACAGAGAAAGCGACTTTGTTTTATACTATGTAGTGATGGAACTCCTATACGGCTCGCAGTTAGGGCGCGATATGGGGCAGAATTTCTTACTATCTTTAATCAAATTTTGTGTATGTGATGTGATGTCATATGATGTACGAAATATAGTTGGTCTTTTTCAGAGTTTTTTTGCTGAGTTCGATTACAGCTCTTTTGAAATTTTCGAAAGTCTATTTTTGCTTTATTCGCAAGTTTCCTTTGAAATTGTCCTCGAAGTAGTTTCTGACTCATATAAACGGAAAGCTTAATCTATCTATATTAAAAAAAATAGTTAGTCAACATCAGCTTCACTTAAAATCAAAAAATAAATAAAAATTTTAACAAAAAGAAAAACCGACTTCAAACAAAACACTATTTTAAAACAAATGAATATGCACGAAAAAGTAATAAAAATAATTGCGTATTCAACATATTTTTAGAGTCTTCCTAAGTTAAATGAAATGAAAAATATTAGACTACTTAAAAGTCGATTAACGATTATATCATGTAGTTATAATTATTGTTATATTTGGAGTCGGTGTCAGCCAATAAAACCCTACAGTATATCTATCAAAAAAACAATACGAGAATACTTTAACAAATATGTTTTTTACAAATTACCTTTTACACAATAATATACTGGATCAATCAAGGGGCTCGTATCGCTTCTTTCTTTTGATTGTTGGGGCAAGGGCACCGTGGCTGACACCGGCTCCAAATATACCAATAACTATAACTACATGATATAATCGTTAATCGACTTTTAAGTAGTCTAATATTTTTCATTTCATTTAACTTAGGAAGACTCTAAAAATATGTTGAATACGCAATTATTTTTATTACTTTTTCGTGCATATTCATTTGTTTTAAAATAGTGTTTTGTTTGAAGTCGGTTTTTCTTTTTGTTAAAATTTTTATTTATACTATCTACGAGTCGAGATAGAACGCGTGCATATTACCCGATGATTGCGGGTTAAAACCCAGGCAAGCCAGTGAATTTTCATGTGTTTAATTTGTGTTTATAATACATCTCCTGCTTGGCGGTGGAGGAAAAAATCGTGAGGAAACCTGCATATGACCAATTTCAAATTTTTTTGTAATTCTACTACATGTTCATCTATCAACTCGCATTGGAGCAGGCGGAATATGCTCCAAACCTTGTCCTCAAAAGTTCTTAGCCCAGCAGAGGGAAATTTAGGCTGTTACTGTAAAATCTCCTGAGCTGTGTGCAATAAAACCTCTCGTATTTGAAAGCTTATGATTTGATTTAATAACTAGTATTTATTTTATAAATGTATTGACCAAAGAACACCCATAAATAGAATTAGTATGTGAGAGTGAACTCCGTATTCACAAGATGTCTTAGTGTACTAGGAAAACATAATAATAATATTTGTTAAGTTTATTTTATTCTGACGTCAATAATTTAACAAGTAAAGTGAGTAAATAAATATATCTTCTTATTATGAAGGGGTTTGGATAGTAACAATAAAATAAGTGAACAATGTATACAAGATTTACGCTGAGGAGGCCAAGTGAAGCCGAGGTAAGCCAGGGGTTTGAACGGGTATATACAACACGACATATAGGAACATTAAAGCTACAAGTATTACCTATATAACTCTGGCATGCTCATTTACACATCGGGTAAAATCTTCCCAGAAATTAAATAATATATAGACCAGAGTATAAATAATGTTGAAAAACAAACTCTTATTTTCCCTCGAATCCAACACTGTTAATAAATAGTAAAAAAGCCTTTTGTAAAAATCATTTAGTTTATTTTCAATAACAAAATATCTTTTAGCTTACACTATAAATGTAAATGTACTCCCAATTGCAAATAAAATATCGGATAACATTGGAATATTTATAAATGAATTAATAAAATACTCTTCGCTTTTAACAAATATTTCAGAATAAATATGAAAATATTAATTTACCTTATACATGCCATGCTCAAATAAATGCTCGGATTTAAATATGCTGCATTAAACTCTCGAAATTTGTAAAACTTTTCCTCTAGCACACAAAGTACCTCCCATACTCCCTCCTCTCCTCTCTCTCTCTCTCTCTCTCCTCCTCCTCCTTTACTCCCTCAAGGGTTGAATTAAAAATTGAACCATTATCCTTTCTTTCACTATCACCATACCAAAATTCATCTTAATCAGTTCAGTGGTTTTGGCGTGACGAGGTTTCCACTTTCACATTTATATTATAGAAGTAAAAAAGTAACAGCCTGTAAATTTCCCACTGCTGAGATAAGGCCTCCTCTTCCATTAAGGAGAGGGTTTTGGAACATATTCCACCACGCTGTTCCAATGCGGGTTGGTGGAAATTATATTATATTATATAAGTATCACTACATAATATAAAACAAAGTCGCTTACTCAGTCCCTATATCACTTTGTATGCTTACATTTAAAACTACGCAACGGATTTTGATACGGTTTATTTTTAAAAGATAGAGTGATTCGAGAGGAAAGTTTTTGTATATAATACATAGACAATTTAGTAAAGAAACACTGATAATTTTAGATGACACTACTGTAATGTCATATCATTGCACCCGTGCGAAGTCGTGCGGATCGCTAGTTTATAATATACTTAAACAATATCGTCTAAGTATATTTCAAACTAAGGACTCGTTAGAAGATAATTTTTATCCTCAAATTTGGTATAATCGAGACATGAAGTTCAACGGACAGCCATGTTCAACGTTTACGAGTGCGTTCACAAGTGTAGTCGACATTATAGTTTAGTACAGTTATTTTTTTTTATATATATAATATCCGGTCAGGCATATGACTCCACTCCACCTGATGGTAAGTGGAAATGGAATCCAAACGCGAAGAAGACTAGTAAGCACAGCAAGAATGAGCTGCACTAGTCACCTTCGCCATGCCGGCCCGCAAGATGCCTCTTCTCGTTTGAAGGCACCCAGGTTATAAGAGGAGGGGAACACGTGTGCTGGTAAAGAGTTCCATTTTTTGGCGGTGCGACAAAGAAAAGAGTTATTAATATAAATAAAAGTTGTTATATTATATGAAAAGTAAATGATAAAGCGTATTTGTTTTACCCGAGCAAAGCCAAGTTTCCATCCAGTGTATAAATAAAAGCATACATGTGTAAAATATTTCTGGTTAAATAGTGGAAACACGAAAAATCTTATCCAAATAAGCTTGCGCTAAATTTGACTCGAGCTTGAAAGCCCACTTTAGGCATTTGTCGTGCCAGCAAGCTGTGAATCTGGACTCCACTGCAAGTTGCCCGACAGCAACTTAGAATAAAATTCCTGCTTTGAATATGAACACAAAATATCAACTGTATATTGTTTTAAATAATCTTGACTAAAAATCGAAATATTTTAAGAAAGTTTTAACATTTTTTTATGTCATTCTTAGTCATGATTTGCTGTATGGTATAACGTAACCGCTAATCTAGATGAGTCGGAATCTAAATTATATAAGACAACATACAAGAATATTATCCACCAGTTAATTAATTACAATAATAAAATATAATTTATTATTTATTCTGTATAAAAGTCAACAGAGGGTATCCTGATGATGATATTTAGACCATCACCTTATATCGAGCCTTTTTTGTTAATACGTTTTCTTAATTAGATAGAAAACCTGACTCACTAAATTCTTACTGGATCAGGTTTTAATATTTCATATTCAGTACGTCCGTATTGAATATGAATCGGAATGAAACTATTGGGTATTATTGCCCTCAAGTGTTTGCTTAAACACAATGGCACTCTCTATTCCCTGCATTTCACAATTTGTATCTGATACGAAGGGAAAGAGTTCTGCTCAGTTCTAATGATGCCTACGTCAGAGACACTCCGATTTCCTAAAGCAATATCAAAACATAAATAAAATTTTAACAAAAAGAAAAACCGACTTCAAACAAAACACTTTTTTGAAACAAATAAAAATGCACTAAAAAGTAATAAAAATAATTGCATATTTAACATATTTTTGAGAGTCCTCCTAGGTAAAATGAAATGAAAAATATTAGACTACTTGAAAGTCGATTTACGATTTTATAACGTAGTTATAGTTATTGTTATATTTGGAGCCGGTGTCAGCCACGGGCACACGCCTCAACAATCAAAAGAAAGAAGGGATACGATTGCGCCTTGATTGAAGTATAATATCGTATAAAAGGTAATTTGTAAGAAACATATAATATTTCTTAAAGTAGTCTCTTATTGTTTTTTGATAGATATAGTATAGTGTTGGCTGACACCGACTCCAAATATAGCAATAATTATAACTACATTATATAATCGTAAATCGACTTTTAAGTAGTCTAATATTTTTCATTTCATTTTACCTAGAAGGACTCTCAAAAATATGTTAAATATGCAATTATTTTTATTACTTTTTAGTGCATTTTTATTTGTTTTAAAATAGTGTTTTGTTTGAAGTCGGTTTTTCTTTTTGTTAAAATTTTATTTATTTTTTGATTTTAAGTGAAGCTGATGCAGACTAACATTTTTTTCTTAATATGGATAGATTAAGCGTGCCATTTATATAAATCATAAACTACTTCGGGGACAGTTTCAAAAGAAACTTTCAAATAAAGCAAAAATAGACTTTCGAAAATGCGGCTTTAATAAGTCATGCGGCATAAACTACAAGGTACCACCCTGGAAAAAGCTGTAATCGACCTCAGTAAAAAACTTTGCAAAAGAGCTATTATATGTCGTACATCATATGACATCACATCATATACACAAAATTTGATTAAAGAGAGTAAGAAATTCTGCCCCAACTCGCACCCCAACTGTAAGCTGTTTAGGAGTTCCGTCAATACATAGTATAAAACAAAGTCACTTTTTCTGTCCCTATATCTTTAAAACTACGCAACGGATTTTGATGTGGTATTTTTTGATAGATAGTGTAGTTCAAGGGGAAGGTTTGTGTATACAATACATGAACAATATAGGAAAGAGACACTGACAATTTTAGAAGTTTGCAATGTGATGTCGTAAATAAACAAATTCTTTAGTATATTTAGTATCAGTATTGCACCCGTGAGAAGTCGGGGCGGGTCGCTAGTTGATTATAATATTCGATTATAACAATTACATGAACATAACCACGTTCCGGAAGGTGATTCAAATATCCAAGTAACCCATAAATAAAAGATTCGACCGAGTATTGCTAACGTGCTCCTCAGAATTGTTCCGTTCCCTTAATTTGTCATAGATCCTATGCTCAGAACCTTACCAAACTTTCACCAAACTACCCTTAAAGTATATCTTTTATAATAAAAAAGAATAATCAAAATTGTGCCAACCAATTTTCAACCGACTTTAAAAAGGAGGAGGTTATCAATTCGTCTGTATTATTTTTTTTTTTTTTTTACCTCATAACTTTTTACTGGGTGGACCGATTTTGATAATTTTTTTTTTGTTTGAAAGGTAGTGCTTCCCGTGGGGTCCCATTTTATTTTTTTATTTTTTTCCGATGATGGTATCCGTATGAAAACGACATAAGTCTTAAATTTGCATTATGGCTTTCATGGATACGCCACTCCGAGGTCCCGGGTTTAATTCCCGACTGAGTCGATGTAGAAATCATTAGTTTAAAAGATCATTAGCTTTCTTAGCTCTGGGTGTTTGTGTAGTGATTTTCCTTGACAAAAGTGCTTCAGCTACTTACATTAGGATCAGAGTAAAAAATGTGATGTTGGCCATTATTAATATTTATTTATTTAGTACAATATTGATACCGCTCGGGGTTTAAACCAAGAACATCAGGAGTTGCACAGATCATCTTGCACATTACACATTTATCAGATGTCTTGTCATTTGTAATAATATTTTTTCCATTACTTTGTTGCGGTTCCAGTGAAGCGAATCCCCGAGCGCTAAAAAAACTTGGGCTTTTAAACTCAAATTAGATGTAATTGAAATTTCAAGAATGTCTTATACATTTCCATAATATTACTCTCGATTTATTTAATTTCATTTATTACACAACGAAAATGTTCAGCGAAATGCAAGACTGACGAATAAATTAAAACATACCCAATTAAAAGTGTGGTCTAGATGGAAACCAAAACAAATGTACTTTATGAAAAAGAAATAAGGAAGTGAAATGGACTGGGTGGTAGGGCTTTATGTTAGATCATCTTACTTAGATAGGTTGCCTGGATAGGTACCAGCCGCTCATCCTACATTCTACCGCCAAGAAAATCAGTCTACCAGGAACAAAAAACATGGTATCTTAATCCTCAAGATCGGTGGCGTATTGATGTTATCAGGAGTGATTTTTCAAAGTAAAATTTCTTAAAGTAATGATTTGCCAGTCCCCTTATTGGTCTAGTTTCAATCACTTTACTTTACTAAGCTGTTACTTCTGCGCCAGACCACACCGATCGTGTTAGATGCCGTCGAATTATAGGAGTGAATTTAAAGAAGTCGAAGTATTTAAGTGCCTAAATATAAAGGATATTTAGGCACTTAAATACTTTCTAAATGGTCACTGAACTCTCTCGATAGAACATCAATCAATCCTAATATTTTACTATAAGATATTATTTGAGTGTTGTCAATAAATCTTCTTTTTATATTTGTATGTATAAGTATATCAATGTCCTGAAAGATTCCAAAATAAATTGTAACAGTGACAGGAAATATACGTTGTACTTGAATTTTATTAATGTTTGTTCAAATATTAGCTCGTTTTTAAAGAGGTATAAATTTACATTTTATTCCTTAAGGAAATTTAAATTGGAAAAATTCAGTTATGATTTCTTAATTTAATATAAATATTCTCATTCTAATTTGGATTATCATAAGCTTTTCCTCGAGGAAGCGACTTCCACCGTGTACCAAGTAAGCCATGGCTCAGAGGGACGATTGACATGAACGCTTTCGACAACTTCGTAATTTGGAAAGTCAATTGCGATTAAATTATGAGCGACGGAAACACTTTTGTTGTTTTATAATTAACTCTTTAAAATCTCCATTTCCTAAATATAGAACAATTATATTAGACCTGTCTTCGATACTAATAACAGAGGACATGAACTAAGAACTATAATAAACCAATGTACTTGAAAGATATGTCAGTTGCATTATATAATTCTGATTCAAAAAGATGATTCACAAGGCCGAGATGGCCCAATGGTTAGAACGCGTGCATCTTAACCGATGATTGCGGGTTCACATCCAGGCAAGCACCAATGAATATTTATGTGCCTAATTCGTGTTTATGTGCTAAAATCGGTGTTAATAATTCATCTCCTGCTCGGTGGCGAAAGAAAAACATCGTGAGGAAACCTGCATGGGTCAAATTTCCGCAGTAATCCGCAATGGAACAGCATAGTGGAATATGTTACAAAACCTTCTCCTCAAAAGGAGAGGAGGCCTTAGCCCAGCAGTGTGAAATTTACAGGCTGTTGCTGTATGTATTTCTGAGCGCTTAAAATTTAGATTATAACGTGACAATCTATCCTGTTTATTTTATAGATTGCAATACGAAAGAAACTGGCTTAACGGACATAATAGGTTTATATATACCATACCAATAAACCCTAACATGACTTACTTAACGCAAGAACAGTAGAAATAACCGTCTACAATATTTCTTTATTACAAACTAATATTACTCTCGAACGAAAACAAAATATAAGTTAAAGTTATTGATTTCGGGATATTTACCATGTTTTTTATTTTTGTTTGGTGGAGCTCGATATTTCGACATTATCTACGAATGTCTTGTTCACGAGACTGAAGTTTGCGGGTAGTCGTTGATAATGTTAAGAGTTCATATCGGACTACCTCCTTTCTCGTACGTTTGTATAAGGGTAAATATAAGTTACTTTTTTCTGGTAATTTTTTTTTCACTTAACCTTCAGTATCAAGTGCTGAAGTTATTGATTCTCTTTCGTATAGCAAAATAATACTGCAGACATTATTATTCTACTATTATGCTTACGTGGGCGCGTTCTCAGGATACTTTCTCGTATTCATATTATTGAATAAATTATATAAAAATTACACTATAGAAAGTTTGTAAAAATGACAATAATCAATACCGTCATATTGACTTTGTAAATTAGATTGGCAGATTGTTACTTAATATTGATATGGTAGGTTTTAAGCCAAGGGCAAGTAACACTACCAGTTAAAGCCAGCCTCCCTTTACAATCACATGCTAGCGAATCCGTGGAAAACTAATTGATTCATATTTAAGTTATCTTTTTAGACGCATTGTTCTTTTTTTGGCATAGGTAGGTGGACGAGCAAATAGGCCACTGGACCCCTCAGAAGTGGTTACCCCAACCCATAAACGATGGCGATTTCATACAAGAAATACTAATCACTCGTTACATCGTCAATCAATCACGTGCCACCAAGGTTGGTGGCACGTGATAGTAACTCAGATATTAACTCAGATATTATGGCATTTGCGCCTGTAGTTACACTGGCTCGCTCACCCTTCAAACTGTATCACAACAATACCAAGTACTGCTATTTGACGGTAGAATATCTGATAAGTGGGTGGTAGTTATACAGAGCCCTACCACCAAGATCCTGTTCGTAATAAATAAACAAATATCTTTGATTTGCAATTCAAATCACATTTTCATTGACTGCAATGAAAAATGAAATAAAAAAATGGGTCTTATACAAGTTATAAAAAAAAATTAAAAGATTTTTCAAGAACTAAATGGATTAAGATGAAAATGTATCTTTCAATCTCTTAGTATTAATGTAAGTCTAGAAAGTTTCGACGAAAAAACTAAAAGTGTACTCGTGAGCTCTTAATGTACGAAATTATCACTTTTAATATACTTTCTCATTTCTTGAATGTATGCACGTTTACAGGCTAGGGTGTATATACAGTGAAACTTTGTTAAGTGGGACCTAGATAAGTGAAATACCACCATAACTGGAACTCATGATGCGGTCCCATCAACAACAACACCAACCTGTAAATTCCCACTGCTGGGCTAAAGGCCTCCTCTCCTTTTGAGGAGAAGGTTTTGGAACATATTCCACCACGCTGTTTCAATGCGGGTTGGTGGAATAAACATGTGGCAGAATTTCTATGAAATTTGTCACATGCAGGTTTCCTCACGATGTTTTCCTTGTGCTTAAACCTCTGAGATGACATCCTTTTGTTTGTTTGATAAGTTATTCTTTTTATACTTTTTCATAAAACGTTTTATTATTTAATGATCGCACCTCTATAACTGAGAAAAATATTAATTTACACCTGAGTATCTCGACTGAGTCGAGATGGCCCAGTGGTTAGAACGCGTGCATCTTAACCGATGATTGCGGGTTCAATCTCAGGCAAACACCGCTGATTCAAGTGCTTAATTTGTCTTTATAATTCATCTCGTGCTCAGTGGTGAAGGAAAACATCGTGAGGAAACCTGCATGTGACAAATTTCATAGAAATTCTACCACATGTGTATTCCACCAACCCGCATTGGAACAGCGTGGTGGAATATATTCCAAACCTTCTCCTCAAAGGGAGAGGAGACCTTGAGCCCAGCAGTGGGAATTTACAGGCTGTTGATGTTTGATGATGATCTGAGACACCGGGTTAGTGGAATACAACATTGCAGGTCCCTTGAAGTCTCACTTAACCAGGTTTTACTGTATCACCTATTTAGTGAATAATATACTGCTGACAAATTAAGGCCATGGCCTACACACTAGCCATGCGCAGTAGGTATTAATTCACAAATTATGTTTATACAAATAGAGCTGGACCCCTGTGATCTTCAACCTTCATTCTCAAAACTTGACATGACTGGTGACTTTAAAACATTGTACAGGTATTGAAAACTACACGACTTGGAGAATAACCAGATAGAGAATACTTTCGTAACGATAACAGTCCAAAACGATCCCGTCTTTAGTGAGTATTTCGGAATACTCAGTAAAGGCGTCAAACTCATTAGGCACCAAAGGCTACGAATGCCATATACAAATACACATACAAAAACATATGAGGTGGGTGAAGCATGTTACACGGTTTTCCACTGAGAAAGGTAAAGAATATGAAAGTTACGTATATATTTGTTTTTCATGAAACAACTCGATTACATAATACTGACTGATGAAATATAAATCTTTGCATTCTATTTCGAGATCTATTCAAAAATTCTTTATAGATTTTATTGAAGTAAAATTAAACAAATATGATCAGCTGGGTACTTGGAATGGCTGCAGGGTAATCTAAAAATAATGATCTATTTATGCTCTATCTTGCTTTGAAATTTTAAAATAACTTAATTGAGCGAAATAAGACTTAAATTACATGATCGAATATGAATAAATTTTATTATATACATACTGAACTTTGAGTCATTTTGGAATTAAAACTAGGTATTTCGGTACGAAGATAGACAGACAGTGTTGGTTTTCTTTTGATTTTCACTTCAACTACGATACCTTTCCATATCGACAACATCCTACAGAGCTATGTTCTAATTGAAACATATTTAGCATGTTCGTCTCACTGATTCCTTACATAAACTTTCCTTTTCATGGCCATTGAAACCTCCAGTGACGCTAGTATTAACGCAAAAGTATTAACGCAAATAACAATACACAATACATATGTAAAGTCGGCGTAAGAAACCGTCACCTTAAGATCTATTTTCGTGTCCTCAGTATGACCGATAATCTGCGTTATCGATTGAGAATGATATATTGCGTCACAATGATTGGATGTTTAGATTCAAAAGGTACTAAGAGTTTTAGGCTTGATAAAGGAATAAATTTGAAAACTGATGAATGTTTTCTTACTCTGACTGTACATTGAATGTGCCTACGTCTACGTAATCTTAGCAAGCGCTACAAAAGACAAATTTTATGATGGATGAGCACAAACATTGAATTGCAGTTTTTATTTAAAAGGATATTTTATTCATAAAATTAATTATTTAATTATAATTTATATTACAAACCGATAATCATAATTTATTAGTGGTTTATTCAGCTATCTCAATAACTAGGTGAGCGTATCATTATTAAATCTAACAAATTGACTCCGGCGAGCTACGCACACTGACTAATTACGAGTAATTAATTAAACTAGACTGGAAGATGCATTTGACATGTTGAAAATTATTATTTTGATTGGCTTAAAGTAGCCCAAACAAGATGTATTAAATTATATCCATTATGTCTTGACTGATTCTTGTTTTAAAATTCAAATTTCGAATTCAATTTATTTAAATAATTATATAAGTTACCTAAAAAATTAAAATTATTTCATACTTTATATTAATGTTTCTATAGTAATAAAAAAAATGTGAAAGTAATATGCAGGCAGAAGTGTCCGTCTGTTACGCTGTTTCGAACAACCCACTTTAACGAATTTGATGAAATTTGTTATATTTGGCCGAGTCGATGTAGAGTATTAGTTTTCTATGTTGTCTTGGGTCTGGGTAAAATCAAAATCAAAATCAAAATCAAAATAAACTTTATTCAAGTAGGCTTTTATAAGCACTTTTGAATCGTCATTTTACAATTAAGTGAAGCTACCACCGGTTCGGAAAGTAGATTCTACCGAGAAGAACCGGCAAGAAACTCAGTAGTTACTCTTTTTTAACATTTAAAAAATACAACGTCATGTTAATTAAATACAATTATTTCAATTAATGTATCCTGCTTGGAAGTCAACAGGTATTAACTCCACGCTTTTTTATCATCTACAAAATCTTGTATCGAATAGTATGCTTTTTCTACCAATGTATTTTTAACAAACGATTTAAATTTACTAAACGGCAAAGTTAAAAATTTCTGCGGAATTTTATTATAGAAACGGATACCTTGCCCCAAGAAGGATCCATTGACTTTGCGGAGTCGGAAACTTGGCGTTATAAGTTTATCCTTACTTCTAGTGCATATACAATGATTATCACTGATTTTATCAAAGTGATCAATGTTACTGTGAATATACATGATATTGTTGTAAATATATTGCGACGCAACAGTAAGTATTCCTATTCTGTTAAAAACATCCCGAAGAGAGTCTCTAGCTCCAAGATTATAAATAAACCGAATTGCTCTCTTTTGTAAAATAAAGACAGATTCAATATCTGCAGCGTTACCCCAAAGTAATATGCCATATGACATAATACTGTGAAAATAACCAAAATAAACTAAACGAGCGGTATCAATATCAGTTAGTTGTCTAACTTTTCTAACCGCGTATGTTGCGGAGCTGAGTCTTCCTGTTAGGGATGATAAATGAGAGGTCCACTGAAGTCTGGAATCCAATTCTATTCCTAAAAACACCGTAGTATCAGCTACTTCAAGACGGTCACCATTTAAAGATATATTATAATTTTGCTTTCTAACATTAGGTAGGGTAAAAAACTACACATTTTGTTTTTTGAGCATTCAAAACTAAATTATTTACTGTAAACCAATTGTGTATCTGTGATAATGCACCGTTCACATCGTCATAGTCATTTTTTTTCCTGTCAACCTTAAAAATCAGCGAAGTATCGTCAGCAAACAACACTATATCACAAATACCCTTAACATAGAAAGGAAGATCATTTATATATACTAGGAATAGAAAGGGACCCAAAATTGAACCTTGTGGAACTCCCATTTTTAACGTAGATCCAGAAGACTTTATTCCATTAATAAAAACTTGCTGGATTCTTTGACTTAAATATGAAGCGATGAGATCAAGAGCTTTACCTTTAACACCGTAATATTTGAGCTTATAAAGAAGCGTTTCGTGTTCTACACAATCGAATGCTTTAGATAAATCACAGAATACTCCAATAGCGTTCTGTGATTTCTCCCAAGCATCGTAAATATGTTTGAGAAGCGCAATTCCCGCATCAGTTGTCGAGCGACCTCTTCTAAAACCGAATTGCTCACCATGAAAAATAGCATTTTTACCGAAATGGACGAGAAGTTGATTTAAAATAATTTTTTCGAAAATTTTACTTTTACTTACGTATTAGTGGTAAAGTCGTTACTTCTGTTTTCCTTATAGAAACAAGTGCTTCAGCTACTTACATTGAGATCAAAGTAATGTCTGTGATGTTGTCTCATATTTATTATTATTATTTATTTTAATTTTATGTAATATTCTTACATGGTAATTTTCCTTAATATTATTGACAAACAATAAGAACAATATTAGTTAGCCGGAATATTCGAGTGGATCGCGCATGTATTACCTAAGTTATATGTTTTGAGGTAATACTATACTCGTGACGAATTTCTGATCAACAAAATTAGCACGTCCCTTGAGGCGAACTTTCTTGAGGAAAACATTAGACAAATAACTTCCGTCAACAGTAATTAGGTCCACGACTAGTGACGTACCGAATACTTACGTGACATCAACATGATGAATGCTATAATATTTAACTTTAATATTTAACTGTACCTGTAGAGCCAGGCTACCTGGCACTAACAATGACTATAAAATCGATAACTTTTGGGGTTATTAAAAATTAATAAAATTAAACATAAAATTTTGTAAATCATTGACTTTGCACGCGTGGTATTTGTTATATGACAGAATCATTTAATATATTACATTAATTTAATACTTGTATACTAAATGTATTGTTCAGACCCACCCACATCCATAAACGCTTAAATTTATATCAACTATTTTTAATATGTAGCGCAAAAATAAAACTTCGTGTTTCTAACTTAAAAAATGACCGACACAAACTGTCAACTCCTATTTCACCCCCTAAGGGGTAACATTTCCAAAATTCGTTCCTTAGGGTGTCCAACGTATTATTGACATAGTATTTCATAATATAATTATTTATACATCTGATCATACTGCATTAGTTGCTAATGGTTATGAAATTAATGATGCAAATTAAAATAGTCCACATATTTGAATAATACATTTAATGTTAACGATTTATGATAATCGTTGGAAATGCAATGCTGGAATTCAACCGAATGTATGCATATGGGCTTATGAGAATTAGTTTGTATACGTCAATATTATAATCCATAGTTATAAAGCCACCTAACCTATAAGTATATAAATGCAGAAGTCTGCCCACGGGCAAGCTAATAAGTGTGCAAATCTCGAAGTTATAGTTTTAAACCTGAGATTGGAAAATTCGTAAATGCAATCCTCAGAATCCTGATGTCTAGAAATAGTAGTGTTTGTGTTGTATACGGAAGCTATTCCTATGTCGGAACTCCTCCAGCCGTGGATTTGCGGTTCGAACTCTGTGAGGGAAATAGTTAAATTGTTATACATTGCGTAGTTAGTTCCCTTGATAATGGTCAACGTAAACGTAAGCGGTCAATTTAATAATATCGGTGATGTTATTTCTTTGTGGTAGGCCCTTGTGCCTAAAAGTAGTACACATAGTATATTTGTGTTCTGAAAAGGTGAGCCAATGTAACAGGCACAAGGGACATGACATCTTAGTTTCCATGATTGGGAGAATTAATATTTCTTACAGAGTCAATTTATATAAACGGTGGTGACCACTTACCATGCATCATAAAAAATCATTAACAAATAGAACTCACTATTTTTTTATTTCAATGCAAAGCTTCAGATCCGTATAGATAAATTGAGTAGAATTGATACTCTTGCTATAATTATTCAGTCCACAATTAAATGAACAACAGATTCCTGAAGGACAATAAAATTATTCAAACAAATGAAAATTAGTACTTGAAATATTTCAATTGAAGAAATAATTGTTATCGTTATATCTTTCGCAAGAAAACCTAGGCGATAAGATACCTATACTTTACGGACGATTTATTGAGCGAATAATGACCATCAACGGAAGCTTTGTTGGAAATTGTCTCACCTAATTCTGTATTTTTACTAAGGCTTCGTTCTTACTACCCTTGAATTGTTAAATTAAAAAAAAATTGTTCCATATTCAGAGTGTTTTTTTTTAAAATATTTGTTGTAAATATACAGTCGGACTGGAAAATGAGCCTGATAGTAATTCACCATCGTCCTTTTATTGACACTGTAAGAAATATTTATCTTACATAGACAATGGGCCGCCAAAGTCTGAAGTACCCTGACTCACTAAAAATCGAAATATACTTTATTGCAGAAGGCTTTTCATTTGAATCGTCACTTTATAGAACTACATTAAATAAAGCTACCAGTTCCGCTACTTTCACCCGCACCACCTTGATGTACGAAAATCCACAACAGCGCGATATCTTAGACATTTTCTGCCTCGCACGACCACTTTGTGGAACCAGCTTTCGCCGGCGGTTCTCCGAACCGATACGACATGGGAACCTTCAAGAAAAGAGCGTACTCCTTCCTTAAAGGCCAGCAACGCACCTGCAAGCCCCCTGGTGTTGCGGATGTCCATTGTCGGTGGTAGTCACTTTCCATCAGTTGAGCCTCCTGCTCGTTTGTCACCTATGTCATAAAAAAAATCGAGATATAGATTCTACCGAGAAAAACCAGCGGGAATCTCATTATAGCACATCTCTTTCCAATATGTGTGATACATATTAGTTAAATTTAATCACATACATAGAACGTCTTGTCTGAAAGTCAACAAATATTTAATGCCATTGCAAAATCCAATGTTCGCTGCGTTGAAGTAAACAAGGGTAGTTACATCATTTGATTTTCCATATTATTTTCAAGACTGTTTTATTCTAAACGTAATAGACCAACTGTATATATAATTATAGCTGTATATATATATATAGTTATATTACAGGAAACGAAAGCCAGATTTCATATGAAATGCAATACCAATAATTATTTCTTCATGGAGTTCACAGAAAAACGAATTGAATTATTACACGTGTCTTGCTACATAGTACATATCATCGAATAATTGAATAGATTGTTTATTTTCACAAATTTCTTGGAATTTTAATAAGTATATGAAAAGTATTTAACTTTTCTGAGAGAATTTTGAAGAACATCCCATTATTGTGCACAAGTGTGTGCGCTAAAAAAAAGGCGTACTGTATGTATTTTTATTTTGGTTACAAGACGTAATAGAAAATATAAATATGAATTAAACTTCAGTATCCATTGGTAAAATCTTACACTAGGTAATTTTGTGGTATATGGTATATGAAGGTGGGTGGACAGATGGGCCACATAAAATATGAAGTGGTCACCGCTATCCATAGACATTTGCGCTGTAACATTAACCATACTATAAAACACCAAAGCAGTGGAAACTTAAGAAACAATAATTAATTTCGTAGACATTTTTAGTAATCTCTTTTAAAAATACATTGGTAAAAAAGGCATAATATTCGATACAAGATTTTGTAGATGATAAAAAAACTTGGAATTGATACCTTGACTTCCAGGCAGGATATATAATTGTATTTAAGTAATATGATTGGAAATTTTAAATGTTGAAAAAGAGTAACTAATTATTTTCTTGCCGGTTCTTCTTGGTAGAATCTACTTTCCGAACCGGTGGTAGCTTCACTTTATTGTAAAATGACGATTCAAAAGTGCTTGTAAAAGCCCACTTGAATAAAATTTATTTTGATTTTGACTGAGTGATATCGTGATGAGACGGAATGAATTATCTTATGTACCGGTTTAAAGGATAAGGGAATCAGCGTTTATACGGGCTCAAAAGATCTCCGATTATATGATGCCCTCACATTTTATGAATGGAAACAATACTTCACAATTTTTTACTCTACCAATTTCTAGTAAAACCAATTCTTAGAAATATATCTAAGGAAGGCATTCGTCATATTTCTCATATGACAAAATATAAACGCAATATCTCGTCTTGCATATCCAGTTAAGAGGCGCCCTTAAGCTCTTTAAGTAAATTGAACGATTGCCAGAACAAAGATTTGAGACGCCCTTGACATGAAGGAAGGCGGCCAAGTTCGTGAATATTGTGTATCATTATATTTTTCTGCGAAAAGTATGTTCATTTCAAACGTATTTCATAACATATTTAGGAGTTATTGTGAAGTAATTTAAAAGGATTGCAATTTTCATATAAATATATCCCGTAAAACTATGTCATGAGATAGACTATTTGACGAGCGCCACATTTAAGAAAAATATGATTTTTGGAATACGTTGAAAGTAATTAAAAATATAATCTCAATAAATGATTCCACACGTTTTAATAACACGTTTAATGTGAAACACAATAGTCTGGGGTCAAATTTAAACATCAATACCGCGTATTATGACATTCCTTTTTTATTGCCTATCGGCTTTTGTAAGGTACCCAAATTTTTTCACAATTTTCGTATTTCTCAAATAAAACAAAAATATATGCATAAAAGGAAAGACAGAGATTATGTGTATTAACTTTTTATGTTTTTATAAATTGTCTTTTTTATTAGCAATGAATTAGGTTTGGATTGCAATTGCAATAATTGGCAGTAGGGCTTTGTGCAAACTCTCCTGGGTAGGTACCACCTACTCATCAGATATTCTACCGCCGACATGTTCGTCCGCCAACCTATTTCATAAAAAATAGAAAGATTACTTCATAAACTTAAAAATGATTCATTGATATGACTTAAACCTTTCTGTCATAAACTATTTCTTTATCATCATCATCCTGCCCTTCTTTCAATGTTATTCGGGTTCAGCACTGCATATCTTCTTCCTTACTACTCTGTCTGAAGTCATCCCACAAGTAACATTCTTTTAAACCAAATCGTCATTCACACAATCCATCCATTGTCCATCGTTCCATCCATCGGGATAGTCCCGGATCAGAATAGAACCTACCCTTATCTATCCATGGATGTCGTAAGAGGTGACAAAGGATGTTTAGAGGCCAGTATATACCTGTACTTTGGGCTACCCACGCCGTTGCGGGTAAACTACCACGACAGTTGGTGTTAGGCAGGCGAGGTTGACTATCCAACTTATACCAAAACCATTAACGATTTATTTATTATGAACAAATAATACTAAAATCGGAAAACATATAAAAGTATTGTATACACCACACAAATTTTATGTAACAAATTTCATTAATTATCAATCAAATAGTATTCCTATAACTAGAGCCCGTTAAATGAAACCGTATTATGTTATTTTCCAAATACCTAGAATACAAATATGTGAATACGTTTTTAATTTACATTTGGGTATTATTTATTAAATATTTAACATCTGATACTAGATTAATAAAACAATACCTTCGCTCTCAAATACGTAGAACTCTTATAATATGAATTTAAAAAAGTAGTTAAAACTTTAGATCACAACTTTCATCTGGGTTGACGTCTTGGCAGCCTTTTGATAACGATTACATTTGGATATTTTGGTTTTTATTTTATTTTTTACATATTTATATGGAATAGGCGTTTGTCTTCTATCTCACCTGATGGAAAGTGCAGATGAAGACGAAGGTGGTAAACGCACATCCAAAAGAAACCTGTTCACTCTACTCTTAAAGGCTCCGGAGTTCAATTTATCAGGAAAAATAGACGCAGACAGGTCGTTCCAAATCTTGGCGACTCTTACCAAAAACGAGCTGACAAATCGTTTAGTTCGACTTTTGAGTATGTCAACAATGAATGGATGAAACTTTTGTCTGCGCCTAGTTGTCCGATAAAGGAATGGAGATGGTTCTATCAGTTCAAAAAGAGCCTTCGAGCACTCTCCAAAGTGCATCCTATAAAAAACCGATAAGCTAGCCACTCGGCGACGTTGCTCAAGGGAGTGCAGTCTGCTATTTGAGAGCTTTTCGTCGTTAATTAACCTACGGGCTCTTCGGTCAACTGAGTCCAAAGCTTCCAGATGATATTTGGCTGCACCGTCCAAGAGATGACTGCAGTACTCCATGCATGATCGAACTTGTGCAGTGTAAAGATTAAGCAGCTGTTCAGAGCTGAAGTACCGCCGAACTTTTGAGAGAATTGAAATTTTCTTGGATGCCGCTTGTGCCATAGACTCGATTTGTTGGCCAAAGTTGAGGTTAGAGGTGATGGTCTGTGATCGGTAAGGATACACCTTCGAAGGTGGGTGTTAAATCGAAGTTACTCTTTTTTGCGGAAAAAAGACACGCTTGTGTTTTGGAAGGGTTGAACTGGACGAGATTGGCGTCACCCCAATCTGACACCCACTGCAAAGTCACGTTTACCCGTTCAATCATGGACTCTCTCAAGGACCGTATTTCATCTGGACTGGCTCGTGGGTTGGACATGTACCTCTCAACTACAGTGCTGTCATCGGCGTAGCTAATAATACCGGGTGTTAGAAGATAATTTATGTGCAGCAGAAACAAGGTAGCAGAGAGAACAGATCCCTGAGGTACTCCAGCATTGATTGCCATTAGATCGGAAGAACAACCATCCAAGACAACTCGAATCGATCGTTCCCTCAAGAAGTCATATATCCAGTCACAGAGCTCAGAAAGTATGCCGTATGCTGGAAGCTTACAAAGTAGAGCCTCGTGCCAGACCCGGTCAAAGGCCTTTGAGATGTCTAATGAGACGGCTATTGCTTCAGCATGACCCTCCAAGGCCTCGTTCCAAAGGTGGGTGGCATAAATCAGCATATCTCCGGTCGAGCGTCCTTTGCGAAAACCATATTGGTTATCACTAAGGAGCTCGTTTTCTTCAAGATATGACAGAAGACGATTATTTAAAATACGCTACATAATCTTACAGATTATAGAGGTGATCGCAACGGGACGGTAAATGGCTGGGTCAGCACGGCTTCCTTTTTTGGGAATGGGCTGAACATTAACAAGCTTCCAGGATCTCGGAACCTTGCCAGTTTCCAGAGAAAGTTGGTATAGACGAGTCAAAACAGGAGACAACTCAGGAGCACAATACTTCAGTACCACTGGTGGAATGCCATCAGGACCACTGGCCTTATTAACGTCCAGGTTTCGCAAACATTTGAGTGCCTCTTTTTGGTGTATTTTAACGGCGTTCATTTTAGGACCAAACGGAGGTAACTGAGGTGGAAGCTTGCCATTGCTGTCCAGACGAGAATCCTCCGCGAAGAGATAGGCAAATAAATTTGCTTTCTCCTTAGCGGTGTGGGCCAGGGATCCGTCAGGTTTGCGGAGAGGAGGCAGCGAAAAGCGACAGAAGTTTTTCTCAACCGACTTGGCGAGGCTCCAGAAAGCTTTGCTCCCAGAGGGAAAAGAAGCTAAATTTCCCCCTATACGGCTAATGTGGTCAAACTGAGCTGCGTTGTATGTTTTCTTCTTAGAATGAAGATCCAATGCTTTGCTTTTACGAGCATCAACCCAAGACAAATAGGATTCATACTTACGCTTTTCAGCTGAGAGACATTCAGCATTATACCAAGGGCGAGCTTTGGTCTCAAGGGATACTTCAGCAAAAGGAATAAAATACTCCATAGCTTATGTCATGCTCTTGTTCATATAGTTCAGATTTTTTTTTTGTTTAAACATAGGAGTAAGTGCTTAAATCGTTAATAAAAGGCAGACAACTAATATTACAATTAGATAATCTATAAAAGTAAAAAAAAGTAAAGTTACAAAGTTAAGTAAGCTTGTAAATTTCCCACTGCTGTGATAAGGCCTCCTTCCATTAAGGATAGGACTTGGAACATATTCCACCACGCTGTTCCAATGCGAGTTGGTGGATTGCACATGTGGCAGAATTTCGATGAAATTAGACACATGCAGGTTTCCTCACGATATTTTCCTTCACCGCCGAGCACGAGATGAATTATAACTACAAATTAAGCACATATACAATAGTGGTGCGTGCCTGGGTTTGAACCCGCAAACATCGGTTAAGATGCACGCGTTCTAACCACTGGGCCATCTCAGTTCATCAGATAATCTATACTAACTAATATTATAAATATGAAAGTAACTCTGTGTGTCTGTTTTACTCCTATCACCACCACTGAACTGATTTTGATGAAGGTTGATATTTAGCAAACTTGAGCTCCAAGAATTGACAGCCAACTTTCCTAACATATGACAACCATCCCCTAAAACGCAAGCAAACCCGCGCGCGACGACTAGTATACGTATATATGTTTGTTATTAAGTTTAATACCTAAACCATTTCGACTGTCCGTTTTTAAAATAAAAAAAAAAAAAACACAACTTATATTGTTTGTTCTGTTGACAGATACGGTCGTGAAGATGAAGAAGTGATGGGCCTCAAGTTCTGTAACGAGGCAATCATGAGCCTCGCGCAGATATGGCCGCTGCATTGCAACCTCGAAAGAGAACCAAACACAGCATTACAGGTAAATAAATTTTACTAAGTGGTTTTGATTTCACACGTAATTACACGGAAATAATAAAGTACTTTTATTTAGAACCGTGTGAGTAAAATAATAAGACTGTATATTTTCATACAATTTTATCGTTTGACGTAGAATTACAAAAACTTTCCCCGTAAATAAAACTTGAGAGATGTCTGTTAATGGATTTCTATTGGTGGAAACGTAATGACTCAGATACCTCTGTGAGGATATCGTGTGAACATATTTGTTCGAAGACGTGATTGGTTGATTTCAATTATTTGTAGTAATCAACCAGTGCGGATGAATGTAGCATCTTGGTGTACCAATATCATTAACGCTGAAAAAGTTATAATTCCTTACCGTCAATGATCTAAAATGCCATTTTATCTTATCTATGGTTAACTAGCGTTGGCGGTAGTCTCACTATCTTATAAGGCAGTAATATCGGGCACGCAAATGAGTAACTTGATGGTAAGTGCTGTAATCACCATAATTGCTAATACCTTGGGAACTGATTGTGACTCTTTTAGCTGTTATTAGCTTTTTTAAAACCAGAGCAAACTCATACAAAATATTTCTATTAGGCGCTAGAATATAAGGCAAGTGTATAGTACTCAGACATCCTAGCACAGGGCTCTCATCAAATACAGGTTCTATATTATTAGCCAAACTATGTTCCTATTGCCCTATATCTCGGCAATGAGAATTTATTTTTTATTCTCAGAAGCAGTTCGGAGTCGAAAACTTGACATTGAACTCCCGATTCTAGGAAAACATGTAAAAGCAATAGAGAGTGTGTTTTTGTATAGTTGGGGTAAGAAAAGGTTCGTCACTTTATGATCTATTTTCGTGTACTCAGTATGAGCGATAAAATCTGCGTTAGCGATCGAGAATGACATATTGCGTCGTAATGATTTGATGTTTAGATTCAAAAGGTACTAAGAGTTGAAAACTCGATGGAGGAATAAATTTGAAAACTGACGAAGGTTTTCTTGCTCTGACTGTACACACTGATCTTGTCCGGTTACCAGGAATATCAAACTTTGATATTCCTCGTAATTTCGTACATCATTCATCCAATTGCGACATCTCTGTATCTTTGTGCGCATTCGTTTCTGCCATAGATTTTTTGCGTATATGAACATTTAACCAATCAAGAGGAGTGATAAAGAACAACAGACAATTATCACATTAAATGGACAATTGATTGGTCGATATTTGAATTACCGATCGTAATCATTATGGATTCATATAAAAGAACGTTTGGAGCAATAAAGCGGTCAAGTTATTGTCGAACTTTGGAATCTAAATAAAGTCATGTTGATATTAACGTAAGTTGAATAATGTTATATTATAAAATGTTTCATATTAACGAGAGCTTTTTGCAGAGCATAACATATCAGAACTATTAATAAATCGCCTCGAACATATAAATATAGGGTTTATATTAACATCTACTTCGTATGGAATTAATAAGTTATTGCAACGCTTGCCAGACAATAACCAGTACATTAAATCGCAGAGTACCTAAATGAGTAAGATTACAATGGTGCCAATCTTTTGAAGAGATTTAGCTGATTGTATGCTCCCGTTTCGAAGGTCACACTGTGAATTAATTGTACGTGAAAGCAAAAGAAGTGAAAACTTCTGACTAAATAAAAAAAACTTTTATGTAACTATAAAGCCTATGTACATATATAATTGCTACTATCTTATTAATATTTATAATGGCGTATCATGATTTTAAATATGTCCAACATTTGTGCCAATATTGTGTAGACGCTATGCGAATATCTAAATCGAAGTCGGAATAGCCATTAAATGTTCTGCGACTCACTGTATACGATAGCTTTGAATTTGCCTCGTAAGACCAATTACGATCGTATACAACTTGGCTACACACAGACAGATTACGTAACATCAGACATGAATGACGTGAAAGGTGTAGCATTCTGAAGTTTGTTTTGATAGCAAATTATATACAAAAATATTTTTGCTCCAATAGTTGGTTAATCTTTGATATTTGCCGTGATTTGGCCAAATTAAATATACCTATCAGCGAACATGTAATTAGAAATATTATGTTATTCAATCTGAAAATTGGCACCATATTATGGCGCTTATGCGCTATTAACTATGGCAATTATATTAGACTTGCTTTATAAAAATAATAAGACAAAAGTACTATAACTTTTTTTCCTTGATACACATGTATTCGTAACGAAAAATAATATAACCTAGCCCCATGTATGCAATAAAACAACAGCTTTACAACATGAAAGAACACAACAGATATAAAAAAAATATTTCGACAAAACGCTATGCGGAAAATTTTTGCTATTTCTAAAAATAATACGTTCTGCGTAAAAACTTCATAGAACAACACACGGCTCGGCGTTTTTTTACTATTTCGTTAGTGAATTTACGACTGCAATGGATTTTTCATTACTGTTTTCACTGTAAACTTTACTTACTATTTTCGTATACACCGTAGATACTGTTTACCATAAATATACTCAAAACCGAATGGATATATTCCAGTACTCAGAACGAGCACGCTTGCCTAGTAGTAAGTAGGGTTATGTAACGCCATCTTATACTTATACCCGTCTCTCAACATATATTCTATCGTCAAACGATACTTAGTTTTTTAATTGGTATGACGATGGAAGTTAATATTTCTTACAGCGCTATTAAATACGGGCGGTAGTGACCACTTATATTAAGTGGTCCATTTGCAGATTTAAACTTCGACCAAAACGCTAAGGAGTTTGCATGTTGCTTTTTTGTGTTAATAAATAATCTAGTGTGTTATTAGTAAGTCCAAGAATTTTTAACTTCTAAGAATATTTTCCTCCAAGACTGCCAAGTTTCCTCGAGGTCATTTTACCATCTTGCCTTATATCAGACGATGAAATAAACAAGTTCAGAAAGTCAAAACTGAGCAGCAGAAATTTCAACCCATCATTAAGCAAGAGTACCCTCAACTACAGCTGTTCAACATTTTCACTTTTATTCCAGGATGCGCTTATCAAGAGGCTGGGGACAAATGCGTTTCCGTTTCACTTAGAGTTGACTCCACTGGCGCCGCCGAGCGTCCAGCTCGTTCCGGCGAAACAATATCACGGAGCGCCCATTGGGACATCGTACGACGTACGAGCGTATATAGGTAAGCCATTAATTCTGAACTGAATACAAAGAATCCATATAACAAATATATTTGTCTCTGTCAATCTTAGAGGAAATCTCTAAAGATTTCGCGGACCTTTAATGCATTTTTCTTTACCGTCTTATAAATGCTAAATAAAATAAATAATGCATAATATGAATTCGGTGGCATACTCGAGTGCCACACATAAGTGTTCTATTTCACTAAGCAATATAAACTTGATTGATCCTACTTCGTATAATTTGAAATATGGATAAAACTTTTTAATAAAAAATGCAATTGACTTATATTATCAATGGATTCAAAAAAAGAAGGGAATTATCAATTAAGTTGCTTTTTTATGTTTTACTTCAGAAATACATAATTTTTTAATTGATTGGGATTTTTTTGGCAGAGTCCACTTGCCCTTTTGATCGCATTCCAATTAAAAAAAAATAAAACCAACCCCAAGGTCAAAAAACATGGACGATACATTTTAATTTTTTTAAAAGCATTTTTGATATGCGACAAGACGCGGCGACAAAGGAAATTAACCGCGCGCTGCAACGCGCTGTAGTTTGTAAGCGACATATTGTGTTATGGTACTTACATATATAGTCTATAGTACAGACATACCTTTTGTAAAAATATTCCTAGAAAGGTCAATGAACTGTATGTTAAAAAAAGTTTTCTTAAAGATAAGAATCAATATCTATCTATTTACTTATATTAAAATTTTGTCCTACAAATTTTAATAACAAAATAAATATTTCATCTTGCGTTTTTGACGTTATTAATTTTAAACATTTCTAGACAGAAAGAAAAAAACTAAATTAAATATTTACGAATTGTCTGTCTGTGTATCTGTGGCAAACATAATGGCTGTTTGTTTTTGGCCCGAGTTTTGGGTGCCGAAGACAATCATTGCGACACAGATTATTTTTCATTTTAATCGGTATATATATGTATTATTAATTTAAAGCAATAATTATAAATATTAGTGTAATCATTAATTTTTATGTTTTTAAAATTATAAAGTAATTTTGTAATTTATTTATAATTTTTAGACTGTGACATATCATTTTTCCGCGCTTTTAAAAGATGCAGAATGCACAGATAATAAATGTACTTTTTTATTCAATGAACTTTTTCAATTAGTTAAATGATAATGTTGAATTTTCCTGCACAACAAATACAATTTCGATCTGCATTAAACCAAAACAACGTTCCACATTGCATAAGACTTTGAAAATTACGAAAACAAACTAGTCTTGCAGTACTTACTGTGTGTTTTCATATTGTTTTGTTTACATAAATGAGAGTACTAAGTACACACATACAGATAAATTGGTATCCCTCTGATGTTTGGACTCAAGAGTATAATACTCGAGAAGGATACGTTTAAAAATAACCTTAAAAGAAGTAGAAATAATTACAGATAAGATCATACTCAAATAATAGTTGCTTGCAATAAAAAAAGCGAAATAAAATGAAGATAATATGTTTAAAAGCAAAAACTTCAACCCGAGACAGTTAAGATAAGCGTTAAGATACAAAAGGTCTTACTAAAATAAGTATTTACATTTATAATGAGCCTTAGCTCATTGCCTTAGCTCTTAGACTTAACTCATAGCCTTAGTTCGTACCTTTTAGTATACAAAAGTAAAGTTCCCTCCTGCTGGGCGAAAGCCTCATCTCCCATGAAGGAGAGGGTTTGGAACATGTTCCACTACGCTGTTCCAATTTGGTTTGGTGGAATGCACATGTGGCAGAATTTCAATAAAATTAGATACATGCAGGTTTCTTCGCGATGTTTTCCTTCAACGCCGAGCATGAGATGAATTATAAAAACAAATTAAGCACATATATATTGCTTGTCTGGGTTTGAACCCGAAATCATCGGTTAAGATGTACGTGTTCTATCCATTGGGCCATCTTAGCTCTTTTCGTATATAGTTTTAGTAAACAACGTTAGGGGAATTAATAAAATACAATATTGCATATAAGACAATCATTACATTACCTTATAAACTGACTTTTCCTGTTTCTAAGCCTTCCTTCAAACGCACTTAAGTCGTAAAAGGCGTTAAGTGTAAGAAATACGAACCATCTATCTTGCTCTCGATACGTGCGAGATATAATAGCAAAGGTTTTTGCTTCAGTGAAAATTTAAAAAATTAATCATTTATTTAAATTTTAGTTCCAAATATACTTTACCTTGATAAAGTTCTCATTTAAATTTTAAAAGGTGACTCTTATCTCTTGACTTGTCATTATGATACCGTATTGCAGCAAGCATTTTAGTTGGTGGACTAAATATAACAATGAATTTATTTAAATAAAGAAATAATAAGCCTAAATTTGGTTCACAATTATTGACATTATATACAAATATATATAAAATTAGCGGGTCGGTTTCTTATAGGATTATTCTATAACTGTTAAAAACTGTGGTATTGGAAGAAAGTACGAAAGTACTATGTTTTTGAAGTAAGGGTCTTGAATTTTAAAATGTATGCTCTATAGATGGTGTAGGTGTAGGTATTTTGAGTTAAAACAAGGGATGCTAGTGTCATATACCTGTACTAATTTGTAATATTATCAAATATGTAATACATGTGTATATTATGAATGTAAGTAAGCTCTGTCATTATACATTATAATTTACATAATAGAGTTGTTACACTGTTATACGAAATTAGCTCAGAGAAAAGTACACGTCGTATATTTTTCTCTGAGCTCGTTAGAATATTCTGAACAAAAAGCTTTAAACATGCTTTATAATTTTAACATGAATATTATCATAATTTTTGCTTGCTGAAAAATTGTTCATGATACTTGTAATGGTTCATTATATCAGACTTAATAATATACGAGACTTTTTTACCTTTAGCGGAGCGAGCTGACGAGAAAGTATCAAGACGCAACACAGTTCGTATGGGTATACGAGTACTTCAAGGTCCTGGAAAGTCGTCAGCTATACCGCCAGTGCTACCACCATCACCACACCGCACGCTCAGCACACTGGCACATCACAACGTGCTTAGGTGAGAACCTTTTATTTTGAAAAGCGTGACTATTTAATGTAAACGGATTATTTTGGTTTCATTATGTTATTTATAGTTCTTATGCTGATTGGTAGGTATTTGAACATTGCCCATACATATTGTAATTAAGAAATATTAACCATTCGATATATCCTCAATGTGCCAATTACCTTGGAACGAAAGTGTTGTGTCTGTATACGTATTTTGGCTCAATCACCCTTCCGTTCCGGTAGAACACAACATTTTCTATACATTCTGTATAGCCGTTGCCGATATCCAGTTAGTATATACTCAAACATTGAAATACCATATGTTACTAAATATAAGGATGTACAATCCACTCCAATATTATTTTTATACAAGGCTTAAAGTATTATTGCGATAGGTAATTAAATTATATTAAAATGACTATAATAGGCGTTGTTATAAAAATTGATCTTTTAACATTGAAGACATTTTTCTTTTTGGAAGCGCCCTATTGGTCTTTACATATTTGAAGAACAATTGGACTTAAAATTCACACACGTTTCCGCTTTCCACGTAATAAAGGAAATACGTGTTACAATGGACAAATCATAACACTTTTATATATGTACACATACACATACACACATAGGTAGTGTTTACTATGAGGAATTTAAATCAATCACATTCGCTTGTTGACATAAATTTTGACATATCGAATACCTATGTTGACTATTCAGCGCGTATGTTGTTCTTTCATGATGTTTACAAACAAACCACGCGTTTTGTTGTTGTTTTTAATTCAGAAACCAATAATTCATGGAACTAGCCGATGTTAGTTTTACGGATTATATCTATGGTATGATCTGAATGTAGAAATAATATAATATTATTAAAAATCAAACGGCCTTACAATGTGTAAGTAAAAGTAAAAAGTAACAGCCTGTTAATTTCCCACTGCTGGGATAAGGCCTCCTCTTCCATTAAGGAGAGGGTTTGGAACATTTCACCACACAGTTCCAATACGGGTTGGTGGAATGCACATGTGGCAGAATTTCGATGAAATTAGACACATGCAGGTTTTCTCAGGATGTTTTTTCTCATCGCCGAGCTTGAGATGAATTATAAACACAAATTAAGCACACATATATATTGGTGCTTGCCTGGATTGGAACCCGCAAACATCTATTAAGTTACACCCGTTCTAACCACTGGGCCATCTCAGCTCCAATCTAATGTGATCATAGTAGAAATGATTTATTTTTTATATAATAGTACATAGAGAACAGGCAAATGGACTTTCTGATAAATATAAGGAAATACATATTTATATTTATATTTATATATTTTTAATGGACTTTCTGATAGTGAGTCTACCAACCGTTCCTTACTTTGCCAAATCAACAACTTCGAGAATATATTGTCCTTGGTACTTGTTACACTGACTCACCTTTCAAACCCGAACCTACAAATACCAGGTATTGCTATTCAGGGTTGAATATCTGATAAGCGTGTGGTACCTACACAGACCTACGGTCTTACACAAAGCTACCAAGTGACATATATCTTTACATAGTATAAAACAAAGTCTCTACCACAGTCTGTCTCTATGCAAGTTTAAATTTTCAAAACCACGCAACTGATTTTGATGTGGTTTTAAATGAATAAAGTGATTCAAAAGGAAGATTTATATGTATAACATATGAACAATAGAGTAAAGAAAAACCGATAATTTTAGAGGTGTCTAATGCGATGTCGTGAATACACACGTATTGTGATTACAGTGCAAACGCTGTCCGAACCTAATGAGATAGATCAAAATAATAATACATTATTATACACATTAAAAAGACCAACAAAATATCCGTAATGATATATGTCTGTTTCCTAGGAATAACCCACAGTAACTACTTTTTATTCTTTGTTATTTTTTTTTAAAAAGAAATGCCTCCCATAAAGTTAACATCAAGGTATTACTGTAAGTCCATACAGACACGTTACACAATGAAACAGATTATTTTAGGTATCTTGTTTACCTAATCTCGATATTCGAAGCATCTTGCATTTCAGACGAGCCACGGCTTTGGATACTTAGCATACTTGAGACCTCACTACGAGTCACTTCACTAACAGCATATATATGTAACATACATCTATATAATAGTCATGCGCACCGACTTCAGACAATTGCTATATTTTTTGTATTGGTGTTTTCTGATTATTTACTATCTATTACTTATATAATTGTATTTAATTAACTTCACTTTGTATTTTAAAATTTTGAAAAAAGTAACTACTGAGTTTCTTGGCGGATTTCTCGGTAGAATCTATGTACATTTCGAATCAGTGATAGCTTCACTTAATATAGTTGTTAAATGTTGGTACAAAGTGCTTGTAAAAGTCTACTTAAATAAAGTATATTATTTTGTTTTTTAATAAATTGTAATATTATAATTATATGGCACAAATTACTTTACACAGGAAATGTGATGAATACTGTGAAATACATATATGCCCTGAAGGGTTCGGAAAATGGGTTTTACGGGATTTCTACCGGCTAAAATTATGATCAGAACTTGACTTTATACAGATTCGAAGGGACGAAGGGCACTCAAAGAGACGAGAGAGTAAAACCTTTAATTCTGTACTTAGGAACATTCAGTAGCCTCTAACTTTTGTAAAGACTTGTGATACTTTTACTGGCAGCTTTATATTTAATATAATCCTATAAAATGATTTGAAATGTAAAACCTTTTTGGATAACATTTTAATTTTGAACGAATTATTCCAAAGAATGAAAATATTTGATGTTTACACTGAGAATAAGAATAATAATAATTACTTATATAGTATCGGGAACAATATGTATGTATATGGTAATTATTTTTTCTATAACTTAATTGGTAGAAAAAAGTAACTAGACCTTGTAGCATCTTCTATCCTCCTGGTCATCTTTCTTCTTTGCTTTGCTCTTATCAGTCTATGTTATCGCACAAAGTGCAAGAATTTGTTTTTTTTTTCCAATTAGCAATAGACAATTTATTGAAAAAGTTTCTAATTACAATAGTATATTTCAACTACAGGCGGACAGAAGCCAATTAAACAAGACAAGATCATTGGTCAAGAGCTTTAATAGGCATTAGTGGAATAGTGATGTATTATAAACCAAATTTTAATACCTAAGAAAGGTTAGTAGCGCACAACACAGATACGCTATTGGTAAATCACGTGTCATACGAAAAAAGTTTTGTTTGACGACCTCTATGGTCGAGTTGTGTGTACACCGGTTTTCATGGGTATACCATTCCAAAGCCAATGTCAAAAGAGTTCGCTAATTTTCTATATTGTCTTGGGTCTGGGTGTTTGTCATACTGTCGTTACTTGTGATTTTCCAGACAAATGCCTTAGCGGCTAGAGGTATTGGAATCAGAGTAATGTATGGGATGTTGTCCAATATTGTTTATATCATTCCCTCTTTGATTAGACAAGACAAGAGTAAAGTAAAGTAACAGCCTGTAAGTCTCCCACTGCTGGGCTTAGGCCTTCTCTCCCATTAAGGAGAGAGTTTGGAACATATTCCACCACGCTGTTCCAATGCGCGTCGATGGAATACACATGTGGCAGAATTTCAATGAAATTAGACACATGCAGGTTTTCTCACGATGTTTTCCTTTACCGCCGAGCTTGCGATGAATTATAAACACAAATTAAGAACATATATATAGTGGTGCTTGCCTGGGTTTGAACCTGAAACCATCGGTTAAGATGCACGCGTTCTAACCACTGGACTGGAGGTTGAGTAGAAATGTCTAACGTAGATCAAACCGTGTGCAGCAGCAAGCTATTTATAAATATAAAACTAAATTAGATTTGAGGTTATAGAATTCATAAAATAAATTACTTAAAGTTTACGCACCGTAACCTTACAGCTATAAACTATATTCCAGGCTAAAATAATAAACGTTATATATATTACAAGAATATAAATATTAATTATGCATGAAGCGTTACGGTATGATGTAAAACTGTAAATAAAATAACTACGAGTTTTACTACTTATTTTATAGCTTTGTCATATAAAATATCTTGTTGGAAAAGTCAAATTTTATCGTTAAATTTGTTACGTCTGATAGCAACATTAATGAGTTAATTATTACAATAAATAGACATTTTATACTTATATTTATTCTAAACGCTTTTATTACTAACGACTCGACCCGACTTCGGACGGGTGCAATGCTGGTACTAAATATAGTAGATAATGTCTAAATTATCAGTGTTTCTTTACTATATTGTCCCCGAATTATATACAACTCCCTCTCGAATCACTCTATCTATTAAAACTACATCAAAATCCGTTGCGCAATTTTAAAGATCTAAGCGTAAATAGGGACAGACAGCGGTAAGCGTCTTTATTTTACACTATGTAGTGATGATAAATTATTCCAAGAGACTCATTTTATATAAATCAGCTATCAACAAAACATTTATTTTTAGCTCCGTAAACGAGATCTTTATTCAGAATTTACAAAAAGTCTCTTTTTGTCGAGTTTGAAAATATTCAATTAATTCGGAAGCAGCGAAATGTCAAAGAAGACCCATTAAGCTTTTTGAAGAACGAACCTTTTTTATATGTATCGCTGGGCAATCCCACGGTAGAGGTAAATGCCCCGTCACCCATATAACCATACATAATGCACATTATCCTACTCCATTGAGCTGTGTTCGGTAACGGTCTAAGGCAACAGTTGTAACGATAAAACCTGATCTTATTCTGTTAGCCAATCGAAACAAAATAAAAAAATACTTTGCTTTGATTGGCTGATTACTTAAAAAAAACTTTATACTTAAAATAATAATACAAGCTATTTTAAAAAATATATTAGAAGCAGCAAGATTATCTGTTAAGAATCTCCTGAAGAATGTGCTAATGAATTGCGTTTGCGTTTTTCCTAAATTTCCGAAACTTAAAACTCTTTTTCTATACTGTCATGGATTTTACAGAAATTTAACGGCCTTTTGGTTTAATTATTGATTCAAATCCTGATTTCAAAAACCTTATCGGACTCATACTTCCTTAGAAAACTTAAGCTAAGCTGAATGTTTATCGACGATAGTGACCTGTTCATTTTGGTCCAAGCTCAAGCTTGTTCGAGTGATAGAAACGATTGACTTTATTTATAGTCTTTAAATTTCATTTAGTCGAAGATTAAGGAATGGTCAACCAATTTGTATTCATTAAGAACGAATTTTATTATAGATTGTATGTATGTATAATAGTCATTTTGACTGTAAGATATACTTTGGCTTTTAATTTACGAAGAATGTAACTATTGTTTATTGTAATATGTTATATCCTTTATCCACGTTAAAATTATAGTAAAACATATATAATTATGATGATGTATAGTCATATTTCATTACAGCGCAAAAAAAAGCGTCTTACCTATGGTAATTACAACAATTTATGATATTACATTTTCAAGAAAATTTGAATCGTAACACAAGACTATCGTAACAGTTCACCGGCTCGGAATGTAATTTCTGCGAGAGAAATCCGCTGAAAACTCGGTTGTTACTCAGCTAAAGTCATTTCGCTGTATAATTGCTCTACGCTTTTTATCCTTAACATGGTTTCGCGTAGAACGATATGCTTTGACTATTAAAGTTTTCTAAAGGCGTTTTTTTTTTTTATTTAACCCTTTATGCAAATGTTATATAGACGACCTCCGTGTTCGAGTGGTGTGTACACCGGTTTTCATGGGTACGCCACTCCGAGGTCCTGGGTCCGATTTCCGGCTGAGTCGATGTAGATTATCATTTGTTTTCTATGTTGTCTTGGGTCTGGGTGTTTGTGGTGGATCAGAGTAATGTATGTGATGTTGTCCAATACCAAAAAAAAAAAAAATAGAAAAAAAACAAGCTGCAATATAAGCCTGTGACTATGGCGCTTAAAAAAATATATTAACCTGTAAAATTTGACGGTTATAGTCAACGTCGATTGGTAATTAATATGTTTTGGTCGGGTCGAGGTATGATGTGACGGTGATATTCATTTATATGACAAAACTATGAGTTTAGTTAGAACTAGCGCGCACTGGTAACTTTTGTCACGGTGACTGTTTCGTCACTCTTGTCGAGTCCAGGAATATGTATGGAGGTGCGCGCACATTACGACGTGACATTTTTGTCTGCATCTGTACATATTCACGGACTTGACAAGAGTGACGAAACAGACGAAAGTCACCGTGACAAAAGTTACCAGTGCGCGCTAGTTCTTATTATTGTTACTTGTAGGCTTACGGCTTTACTAACGTTTTAGGACTTTGGCTGTCATATATTGAAAGAGCGAGATAGACATAGTAACTTCCACATTTATAATATTAATATAGATTTGTTGGTTTCTTTTTTTATGGTATAGTTTGGTGGACGAGCATATGGGCCACCTGATGGTAAGTGGTCACCATCACCCATAGACAATAACGCTTTAAGAAATATTAACAATTCCTTACATCGTCAATGTGCCACCAACCTTGGGAACTAAGACGTTATGTCCCTTGTGCCTGTAGTTACACTGGCACAGTCACCCTTCGAACCGGAACACAGCAATACTGAGTACTGTTATTTGGCGGTAGAATAACTGATGAGTGGGTGGTACCTACCCAGACGGGCTTGCACAAAGCCCTACCACCAAGAAAAATTATCTTTACCTTATTTTAACGACTGTCAATTTCAATTTTACGTATTTCCTTGGCGTCCCGCGCGTATCTGGCATTTTTAATCATCTGAGGTGGAATCGGGATGCGTTAGAGTCTATCGTAAAAAAACAACGGTCACAGTAACAGTTTTCGATATGGATCGTAATAAATCGTATCACAAACATATCGATAAGCCTTACACTCGTTAAATATTAAGCAATTTTGGTGCTAATGTTCTCACTTGTACCACACGTATTAAAGACTATATTTGGGTCAATTCTTTAACCGTAGGTACGTAACTCGACCTCTACAAAATGTCTTCTCGGAAACTTGAAGGAGGTTATTAGGAATTCTCCATATATCGAACCTTTTATTGCGACACTTCAAACAATGGGACCAGTTATGAGTACAACGGCCTTAAATAAAACGCTGTATAACATGGACTATACTAAAAGGTATTGAGAAATATAAACTCTTGCTTCATGGCAAAGCGATAAATTTACATTCCATATTTATGTACAAATTAATGTTCCAACAAAAATTAATGAGAGTTTCTTCTGGAAATTTCCATTTCCAATACATATCAAACTAAATTGGGCCGTAAAGGCTTTATTTTAAAATTGATAATTTTTATACTGGTTTAAAAACTATACTAGTATTATGAATACAAAAGTAACTCTGTCAGTCTGTTACTGTTTATAGCCAAACTTCGGAAATAAATTGAATTAAATTCAATATGAATTAAGCTTGAACTCCAAAAAAGGAAGGTTTAGTCGACATACCCCTGAAACGCCAACAAAACCGCAGATGTCAACTTGTAATGTATGTATCAGGATCAGGACGGTTGACGCCGATTTCAAATCCTTGCTATTTATTTAAAGACAGGCAATTTCTTTCTATTTTTGTACGAAAAACTTAATTCGGTTAACATAATACATCTATTCTACAAATTTCATATACAGTTGTTTTAGTTTCTGAAGAATGTGGCTGTGATATACGGACAGACAGACAGACACGACTAATACATAAGGTTTTCGTTTTTCGCAAGTTGGCCACGGATCCCTAAAAATCAATAAATCAAGCGATATTCAATTAAATCGCAACAAGAAAAGATTATTGCAAATTTCGAATGATAATCATTATGATTATAATAGCTCTCAACTACGTAGGAGATAATATAACAGAGACGCGACGTACTTGATGTAGCTTGCGTGTATTTTCAACTGACTTCAAAAAGGAGGAGGTTATCAATTCGTCTGTATTTTTTTATGTTTGTTAGATCATAACTTTTTAGTGGGTGGACCGACCGATTTTGATCATTTGTTTGAGAACAACAATTTGTTTGAAAGTATTTTTGATTTTGATATATATTTTTTTAAATGGGTCAATCAAGGGGCTCGTGTCGCTTCTTTCTTTTGATTGTTGAGGCGCGTGCCCGTGGCTGACACCGACTCAAAATAAAGGAACAATTATACCTACATTATATAATCGTAAATCGACTTTTAAGTAGTCTTATATTTTTCATTTCATTTTACTTAAGAGGACTCTAAAAAATATGTTGAATACGCAATTATTTTTATTACTTTTTAGTGCATATTTATTTGTTTCAAAATAGTGTTTTGTCTGAAGTCGGTTTTTCTTTTTGTTAAATTTATTATTTATTCAATAACCTCAACAATAGGTAGCTTATATAAGCTTCATTTGCACAAATAAGGCAGCAAAAACATCATATTCTTGAATCCACTTTTAGGTATTGCGAATTCATAAAATAATACTTATTTTTGAGTACTTCCTCCGTGAGTACATAGAACCATGGTATAATGACTTCAATACAAAGAGAATGAAATTGCAAACGTTTAAATACTATTGTTATAATTTCTGTTCATTATTTGTAACAGTTTAACGTTAAGAGTAATAAAAGTAATAATAATTTACAAATGAGAATTCATGAACCGCTATGAATAGGTTTCTCGACGTCTAAATCGTAAATGTATTTTAGCAACGGGCAACATTCTCGCGTTACGCCAGTTTCACATTAAAAATAAACAAATATAAAAATAAAATTAAATTCTTTTTTTAAGAGTTTAGCTATGATATGTAGTTGATTATAAGATATAAACAATATACAAAAACAGTTATTTTCGCTTTTGTAATGGACTTAAAGCGGAATCATAGCGTGCCTTGACGGGGCCCCGTATAAAAAATTGATTGGGGGCCCTGAGGAAGAGTAAAGATTTGTAACAAAAGTAATTGCATAAAAATTAAAACAAATATTTATTTACCATAATTATTTATCCATTTGTCATCGTCATAATTATATGTGTGTCATATGTCTGTTAATTACGCGCGTTGGGGCCCTCGTGACCCGGGGGCCCCGTATAATCGATACGGCAGATACGGTAGTAGCTACGCCCCGGCATTTAAATCATACACTTGATAAGTTATTCCATATATGTTTGAACAAAATAGTACCTCAGATCAATGAATAATATCATAGTTATAAATATCTCGGATAAAGTATGAATATCATATTTAATATTGTTTACTATTTATTGGAATTCAATATTGCGGCTGTGGTTTATATCTGCTGCTAATATTCCTATAAATACTATAAATATATACAAACGGAAATCGGAAAGATTACTTCCAGCTGAACGATCATTCTCATATTCATGGCAGTCATCAGAAATATTTGTATATAATATAGTAATAGATTATAAATTTCCCACTGCTGGGCTACTATATCATATGCTCGATGGATTGACATGCGGCAGAATTTCCTTATACGTAATTAGTCACATACGAATCTCTTCACGATGTTTTCCTTCAACGCCGACCTCGAGATGAATTATGCGCATAAAGATTTAAGGTTCCTTATAGGGTGTAGACATCCGCTAAAAACGGGTTTTATGAAACTCGAACCCTAAGGGGTAAAACGGCTTTTTAATTTGTGTGGGTATTTATAATTTTGCAAGTAAAGCAGCAAGTTCAACTAGTTTAAATATTAAAATATCTATAAAACTTGAACTTTTAATTAAAAAAATATATAGTATGTTGATTATATAAATTTATGTTTTTGGAGAAGTTTATCAATAGCTAATTCTAAGAGGCATATACACTGCCCATGTTATATGTGTCCTATATATGTATGTCCTATATTGAGTTTGAAATAGACTAACGAATGTGTAACTTTACAACTTAAAATACAATCGATTCGTGTGCAAATACGACTGAATTCATAAAGGAGCAATTTTAAAATACAATAGTATCATATAACTTTATACAGTAGTCACTAAACTTCTTAATTTGCACGATTTAGCTTTATGAAATATTAATAAATAGTTCAACATCTACATTGAAAAACAAACTTAAAACTGCTAGGAAAGTTGTACTAGTTGATTTTGTCTTTTATAATATGCTTGTAATATAAACATAGACTCAGGAAGCGACTGTTTCATACTATGCATAGATTCATCTATTAGTAAACAGAAAAGTCCCACAGTAGTTTCTGAGATTATCGTAACATAATTAATCATACAACAACAACAACAACAACAGCCTTTAAATTTCCCACTACTGGACTAAGGCGGGTTGGTGGAATAGACATGTGGCAGACTTTTAAACAAAATTTATACATACAGGTTTCCTCACGATGTTTTCCTTCACCGCCGAGCACGAGATGAATTATAAACATGAATTAAGCACAAGAACAATCAGTGGTGCTTTCCTGGGCTTGAAACCGCAATTAACGCTTAAGATGCACGCGTTTTTACCACTGGGTCATCATGGGTTACTAATCATAATAGCAAGAATCAGCATTGCTTTCGATGACGGTCGCAATGTTCGTTCAATATTCTATCGTTTTAGCCACTGGATCATGTCAGCTCATGAATGATGTAAGGAATGGTTAATATTTCATACAGTACTTATGTCTTTGATCAGTGAAAACGCTTACCATCAACTCACAAGATTAACTTCAAATTGTTATCGATATTAAATATTAAAATATTATTCTTTATTAATTTTATCATTTATAATTCACAAAACTAGTGATGTGAAAAAGCGCTCAAAAACATTAGGTTTTGTAATAAAACCAGCTATAACGGATTTGAATCGCGTATATTAATTATTTTTAACATTCCGACGTTTCGAGCACTTTACAGCGTTCGTGGTCACGGGTAGACCTGTGACCACGAATGGATTTTAATTCACGGATTCAAATCCGTTATAGCTAGTTTTATGTAATCGGGAAAATTTAAGAGAACATTAGGTTTTGTCCTAAAAAAATCGTAACAGTCGGAAATAAGTCTCTTGAAAGAAAATTTCCAGAAATGTATGGATTTCTTTTTAATTACAGGCTGAAAAATAAAGCTAAATTGGACACGGATGAAAAATGTCGAGCGAAAAACGAGGAAATAGGTGAGTGTAGTTTCTTTTAAAATTTCCTTTTTGAATTAACATCCATTTGCTTTTGATATTTTTAGAACTATAAATAAATCTTCTAAACATGTTAACAAATGTTTCAATAAGGTTTTATTTCCGAACGAAGTATATACTTTTTACATTTGTTAAAAAAAACAAACATTGATGTCTTATAATATGAAATAAGCCTACATTAATGCCGAAGAAAGATCTCAGTGCATTTGGACAGGCCTATGTCCAGCAGTGGACTAAAATAGGCTGCTTATGATGATGATAACAGATTATTTAAAAACAGAATCAAAATACACTTTATTCAAGTATTTTTACAAGCACTTTTGAATCGTTATCAACAAAATATATTAGTGAAGTGAAGCTTCATCGGTTCGGAATGCAAATTCTACTGAAAAGGACTCGCAAGAAGCTCAGTAATTACTCTTTTTCAACATTTAAAAATACAATGTCATGTTAGTTAAATACAGTCACATATGTAATACATCCTGCCAGGAATTCATCAAGCACAAGCTACAAGCTTTTTTATCAACTCTATAATCTTGTATTAAATAATAATGCTTTCTTTGAATGTAAATTTATGAAACGGCAAAGTTAAAAATATCTTCGGAATTGTAAGTATAGAAACGAATACCGTTCCCCAAGAAGGATTTGTTGACTTTTTGAAATCATCAATCGTGTCATGAACGTCATCAGCTAACAAGACCTTAAGGTCTAAGATTTTCCGGCATGGTACTTTCAGTCTAGAAAATCACGTATCTCTAAGACTTTGTCGCAGGCATGAGCGGCTGCTCTCTATGTGAATAATTTACCGCCAAATATGTAAATTTGGAGTGTTCTAAAACTGCGTTGACATGACTCGATTTTAACCGACCAACTGCAAAATAGAGTTAGCAGGTGATAACAAATTGTAGACCTTGGCGCTATAAGAAATATTTACCATTCCTCACATTACCAATACGCCACCAACCTTGCTAAGACCTCATATCCCCCGAATCTTAAGTATACTAGGTGAAGTATTTAATTGGCTCATACGATCTTTAAAATGAAGCATAAAAGTAAAGTAAAGTGACTGCCTGTAAATATCCCGTAGCTGGGATAAGACCTCCTCTTCCATTAAGGAGTGGGTTTGGAACATATTCCACCGCTGTTCCAATGCGGGTTGGTGGAATGCACATGTTGCAGAATTTCGATAAAATTAGACGGATGCAGGTTTCCTCACGATGTTTTCCTCCACCACCGAGCACGAGATGAATTATAAACACAAATTAAGCACATATGTACATATAGTGGTGCTTGCTTGGGTTTGAACCCGCAATCATCGGTTAGGATGCACGCGTTCTAACCACTGGGCCATCTCAGCTCATGGTGCATAACATTGCTAAATATTGCTATCTGCTAACAGTAAGTAAGATTGTGTGTAACTGCTTCTAGTAAGAACCAACTTACTGTTGTGTACAGTACATCTGTGTAAATACCAACTTAGCAGACGGGCTTGCAAAAAGCAAGATTTGGTTTAAGTAAAATCTAACAGCCCATACTATTTAAATAGAATCGATACATAAAGGAATCCACACGCACATATACATATATGTATATCTCTTTCATCTCACAATCACATCAACGTTATTACAATATGTTATAGCAGGTATGTAATATTCATGGAAGCTGCCATGTTTAATGTACAGTGACGTCACGCCGTGTCCCATTCTCCGGATTCCTTACCCATATCACGTTTCACTTGAATTGTTTCAATAATAATAATTGACACTGATTATTTTAAGGACCTTGTCGTAATAATAAACGTTGACTTTAATAGCTTAAAACAAATATCAATTTCTATACTAGCAAATGAAAGGGTTCATTTTTTATTCCTAACTTAAAAAATACGAAACCAATATCCACAAAACTTATATGAGAAGTTGCAACACAACAACAACAACAGCCTGTAAATTCTCACTGCTGGACTAAAGGCCTCCTCTCCCTTTGAGCAGAAGGTTTGGAACACATTCCACCACGCTGTTCCAATGCGGGTTGGTGGAATACACATGTGGCACAATTTCTATGAAATTTGTCCAATGCAGGTTTTCTCACGATGTTTTCCTTCACCGCTGAGCACGAGGTGAATTATAAAGACGAATTAAGAACATGAGTCAGCGGTGCTGATAATTGCGTGTTCAAACCCAGGCAGGGTTTGAACACGCAATCATCGGTTAAGATGCACGCGTTCTAACCACTGAGCCATCTCGACTGTTACCAGTTGCAACACGCTTGGATAAATTTATATAGTATTCCTTTGCTTTAATTTTAATTAGATTCATTGACATAGAAGATCATTTCATGTACGTTTAATGAATATAACAATACTAGCGACCAGCCCCGGCTTTACATGGGTGCACCTCTGATACTAAATATTCCATCGAATTTTTCCTGTCTCTTTACTATATTGTCTATTTATTATATAAAAAACATACCTCTTAAAACACTCTAGATATAAAAAAAACCGCATCTAAATCCGTTGCATAATTTTAAAGATCTAAGCATACATAGGGACAGACAGCGGTAAGCGACTTTGTTTTATACTATATAATGATGATTAAAGGGTATTGTTTTTTGAAACATTGAATTTAAATTTTGACCGTGCCGTTATAAAGCTGTAACACAAGTCCATTTTGGGCGACTAAGTTGTAAGCAATGTGACACAGTTCGAATAGGCTTGATCAACGATATAAAATAAATGAAAATAAATTTATCATTTTTTTTAAAGTCAAGTGACCTTCAGCACTAAGACATTTGTAGCACCTTCAAATACTCTAAAGGTAAGACAAGACTGAAAAGACTTAGATAGTTAATGAAGCCGTTTTTCCACCCAATTTAAAAAAGAAAGTCATGTCATTCTGAAAGCTAATTTGGCTGATGTCATTCGGCCGCTGGTTGAACGGCACCGTTTAGTAAAGTAATTAGGTTTTTCATTGAATTGCCACCTATATAGGTAAGATCACTACATACTAATATAGTTTAAAATAACATTCCATGTCAAAGTGGATACCAGGTAAATGCTATATTATATACATATGTATATTTAGTGACAAGTGTACCCAATGTCAATACCGGCTGTGTTAGCGGTATCAACAATTCAGATACTTATACCAGCAAATGTTATGTTTGAAATTATTTATTTTTATTTGGTTGTCAATTATTAACTCAAATGGAATGAATTGTGTATGGTTGTGATAATTAATAAGCTACCAGATAGATAGTCGAGATGGCCCAGTGGTTAGAACGCGCGCATCTTAACCGATGATTGCGGGTTCAAACCCAGGCAAGCACCGCTGTTTCATGTGCTTAATTTGACTTTATAATTCATCTCGTACTCAGCGGTGAAGGAAAACATCGTGAGGAAACCTGCATGTGGCAAATTTCATAGAAATTCTGCCACATGTGTATTCCACTAACCCGCATTGGAACAGCGTGGTGGAATATGTTCCAAACCTTCTCCTCAAAGGGAGAGGAGGCCTTTAGCCCAGCAGTGGGAATTTACAGGCCGTTGTTGTTGTTGTTGTTGTACCAGATAGATAGACAAACACGAGAGAGAAGCATGAAAGCGCTAAAAAGGATATTAAGTCTATTGAATTAATTTCATAAAATTATGAACTCTATGTATATTGTTTTCGTCCATTTATTTCGCCGTAATAAATAATTATTTTGTGTTCATCAATAGCGCAATAGGGAACATTCAAAAACAATATTTATGAAAATTTTGCTATAAAAATAATAAAAAAATATAAAAATACAAACCTTGCAGTGGGGCCACTTTTTCATATAATTTTGTTTCAAAAGAATTAAAGTAATGTGAAACGTAACGTATTTCAAAAATGACGTCAATCCTGTTATGACTACTTATTTGAAGTTATAGTTATGAAAAAATGAACAATAAAACGAAAATTAATTGCCTTTTTCGAATTAAAATGGAATTTGTGTTTGTCAAAGCAGACTCCAGATTTCTCTTTTCAGCTGGAACTTTTATCTCAATTTTGTGTCAGAAGATCCATTCAAAAAGCATTTCGATAGTCCGTCTTAAATTTTTACAAAAAAATATCTCAAAGTTCGAGAAAAAATTCATAAGTATGAAAGCCATCGAAGACAAGTACGATCAGTGGGCCAGCGATAGACAGCAGTGACGTCATACGACATATAGATCCGTTTTCGCGGGAAATTGAAAGTGACATTTTGAAACCGGATTTTTTGCGGTAAATAAAACTGTTTTAAATTTTTAATATACTTGTGTTCTATCAGATATGGAGTTCTTTAAAAAAAACTAAATATTATATTGAAATAGAATATTATACTAAAGAACATTGTTTTTCAATTTAAATATTCTATTGATATTCGTCGTCGTAAAAAATATTTGATGAGAGCTTGTGCAAGAATGTCTGAGTTACTCATCAGATACTCTACCACCAAAATACAGAACAGTATAGTTGTTTCCGGTTTTAAAGGAGAGTGAGACAGCATCACTAAAGGAGCGAGAGACATAACATATTAGTTACGACGGTTGCTATCGCATTGTATTGGTGATGTAAGGAATAGATAATATGGTTTACGGGTGGCCCATTTGCTAGTCCGTAAAATAAAAAAATAAAAATCATAAGTCAGTCTACATACAGTAAGTAAGATACTATTATAGTTTTAAATGAAAATCCACGTCAAAGAATGAATTTCACTAAAAATTGTATTCAGTGAGGTTATTTGATTTCGATGTTATTTTAAGTATGAAATATCAACGTCCAAAATATAATCAAAAGTTGAATTGAATTTGTTCGGAATTTTTCGCTGTTCATATTTTCGTTTTCGTTTATATTTTGGACCGACACAATAGAAATTTTATTTACAGAATGTTACATTATGTACATATATGTATTGTAATATGAAAATTTTGCGTTACTTTTCATATGAGTGAAAATGACTACAAATTGACTTATTTACTTGGTGGTAGGGCTTTGTACAAGTCCGTCTGGGTAGGTACCACCCACTCATCAGTTATTCTACCGCCAAATAACAGTACTCTTTATTGTTGTGTTCTGGTTTAAAGGGTGAGTGAGCGAGTGTAACTACATGCATAAGGGACATAACATCTTAGTTCCCAAGGTTGGTGGCACATTGACGATGTAAGGAATAGTTAATATTTCTTACCGCTTCATTGTCTATGGGTGATGGTGACCACTTACCATAAGGTGGCCCATATGCTCGTTCACCAATCTATAACATAAAAAATATATATTTTATTGTTTACAATTCAGTGAACCATAGGAATTGCAATCAAATCAATGGTTTCATAACTCATATAGCATACATCACATTCATTTTAATTAATATAGATGTGCATATGTATTTTGATAATTAAAATTATATAATATACATATATTACATTATTATGTGTGTATTATTGGTATGTAGTTGTGTGTTGTTTATTATTGTACTTTAATTTAAATATCCTTATATGAGTTATTACCGCCCCTTACTATCTATAACTGCATTTACCTATGTGTGTGTGTGCGTGTTTACTTTCTAAACTTCTATCATCAAAAGTTACATGATAAATCATTTTGAGCGATAAAACCGCCTTTGCGGACCATTTGTCAAAATTTTTGGTTTCTCTTATTCATTCATTTAAATAAATAAATTAAATAGATTATTCACATCTTAAAACTCATATCCAATGAAATAAATACTGAGTGTCGATGATTCATCTGCCACTAACTTTTGTCAGCAACAGCGCTATTCTGAATGAATTGACTCGTAAAACGTTCAGATCCAACTTAAACTAATATGCCATTTTGATACGTGTATTCTATTATACATTTTATAATAATTAATAATAAGATAGTCAATATTGCATATCGTATGGATTGCCGTGAGTTTCGAGTTTCTTTTGACATAATAGCTTCATTATACAGAATAAAATAGATATTTTAACAGCGCCTCGCCAGCGCCAGCGCCTAAAAAGATTTAATTTTGAAGATTACTTCGAAAGTTATCTGTAAGTTAAATACCGTTAAAATCCCTCTAAGGGGTGGGACATTAGCATTAACTAAGTTTTTCAAAATAAACATGGCGGCCTTTAGATGAGCGCTCAGTATAACGAACACTTAATCTACATATCATTTTATCGATTTAAACAACGTACGCCAAGGAAAATGTCAAGTGGCACTTATCTTTAAAATGCGTACAGACAGACGCGGCGCTGGAGTTGAATTCATTGTATAGTAAAATGTGTCCGCAAGTAATGCAGTAAATGTCCCAATGTTGGACAAAGGTTATTTTCTCTTAAGGGAATACCAACTAACTGCTTATAAAGGGGATGAAGGATAAGTGCATAACAATATGCTTCTAAATCTACTAATTACAACAATATTATGTATATTCACAGTAACATTGATCACTTTGATAAAATCAGTGATAATTATTGTATATGCACTAGGAGTAAGGTTAACCTTAGTTATCCTTACTTAGGTTATCTTGGCGTTATATACTTATACATATAACGCCAAGATTCCAACTCCGCAAAGTCAATAAATATTTCTTGGGCCAAAGTATCCGTTTCTATAATAAAATTCCGCAGGCATTTTTAACTTTGCCGTTTCGTAAATTCAAATCGTTTATAAGAAATACATTGGTAAAAAAGGCGTATTATTTAATACAAGATTTTGTAGCTGATAAAAAGCGTGGAATTAATACCTGTTGACTTCCAGGCAGGATACATTATATACATACATATATAATTGTATTTAAATAATATGATTGTATTTTTTAAATTTTGAAAAAGAGTAACTACTGAGTTTATTGCCGGCTTATCTCGGTAGAATCTACTTTCCGAACCGGTGGTAGCTTCAATTAATTGTTAACTGACGATTCAAAAGTGCTTGTAAAAGCCCACTTGAATAAAGTTTATTTTGATTTACCATGCTGCTTTAATGCGGAGTCGAGCATACACATCACATTCTGTTACTTAGCCGGAATTGAGCTCAGACCATCGGTTCGGATTCACCTCTCCTAAGCACTGGCCCATCACGACTCCCCATATAGATAGACAGATAGGTTATCGTAATTGTGACACACTATTAATTAACCTCATATATCATAACTATGTTATTAGATAAGGATCGCATATGAGCACATACATTAATTATAATTTAATAGCGAAATGCACAGCAGGAAGTCAGTGTAACGCTTGTTTCAGCGTCATTTATAAAACAGCGTTAAAGCGTTCTAATTTGGCAAATGGGATGTGAAAAATAATATTTTCATGTTTTCACAGAGAACGTTGAACCGGCGCCGCCCCGAGCGACCGTCGAGAAGCCATTCCTGTTGTCTGACGGCAGGTGAGAAAATCTTTTAATTTAATATTTTAAACAGAATATAAAAGTGAACAATGTCTACTAATGTAACTTTCGATTTTTAATTAATCTGTATCAACTTATAAACTTTCTACTATATATTGATTGTGTAGAGTTTCCACCACGCTGTTTCAGTATGGGTTAGTGGTTATGTGAGAACATCTTAAACGTTTTTATGGAATAATTTTACAATCAATACTATATTTTACATAAATTATGGTAACTCATAGTTGGTCCTGAAAATAAGGCCACAAATACCGAGCACTTGCGTTCAAACCCCAGGTCAAGTTAGGTCCATACGAGTTATTGTTTTTTCGATACAATTTCTCAGTAACAGCCTAAAGTCTGGATGCTGGAAATTTTTGTATATATGTGCCTCGAGCCTGAACTGTTCTCAGTCGTGTCATATATGCTGTAATACGATAGAAAAAGCATCTGTACTTGCGCACATAGTCGCTCTCTGACCGACGTAGTTCCCTGGCGAAAGGCCGAAACGATTGAAATCAACCATGACGATATCTTTTTTTTCTTATAGTATAGGTTGGCAGACGAGCATATTGGCCACCTGATGGTAAGTGGTCACCATCGCCCATAGACAATGAAGCTGTAAGAAATATTAACCATTCCTTACATCGTCAATGTGCCACCAACCTTGGGAACTAAGTTGTTGTATCCCTTGTAGTCTGTAGTTACACTGGCTCACCCACCCTTCAAACCAGAACACAACAATACTGAGTACTGTTATTTTGCGGTAGAATAACTAATGAGTAGGTGGCACCTACCCAGACGGGCTTGCACAAAGCCCTACCACATAGTTCATCGATGGATGGATGAATATACCGTCGTGGTTGATTTCAATCGAAAAAAATAATCGACAGTAATCGAATCGATTTTGAATGTTGCCTTCTTTTTTACTACCTTTAAATGTTTTTTTTTATAATACTCGTCAACAAGCTCGTCTTCAAATAGCTACTAAACGATACAGGATTATCTAGTGTGCCCACCAGCGGGTATATAAAAGTTTTCTTTTTTGTTGTGAAGAAAATCTTGTGGGACTGTTTTGTCTCTGGCTGTTCTGTTAATATAGATATATTACAAAATAATATACGATTTACTCAAGTTCGAAGTTTAAGAAAAAATCACTTACGTTTTCTCTTTATAAATACCGTATAACCAGTAGCACTATTCTGTACGAAAAAAAAAAACAGGAGACTCACTAAAGATTACGGCTGTAAAATTTCAATATGTATTATATAATTTAAGTATATTTTAAGTGATACTTAAAAATAAAATACGTATGAACTCACTCACGGCACTCAGTTTTTAACATTTCAAGTGAAATGCCAAGTACATTCTAACCGAACAGTTCTAACACTGCAGACCGAAATGTTTCAAGTAAAAAATGTAGCATTAAGATTTAATTTAATCTAGTACAAAGCGAAATCAAAAGTCTTCGTTCGAGCTTGAATAAAAAAGAACATTAAATACTTTTTACTGCAGGAAATTAATTAAACACTGTCATATTAAATAATTAAATAGAATATTACATAAAACAAAGAAGTATAAAATAAACGAATAGTGTTATTGTAGTGTGCACACAGACAACTGTTTTGTATGCATAATTATTTATAAATACATGTATATGTGTCTAATCAAAATTAATGGGTCACTTGCTCAAAGCCATGAAATATCAATATTCACTGTTAGACATACATATATCTACTAACACATTACAATGTAAACCGTTCGCATTAACAGAACTCGTAGCGTATTCATCGTTCGTACCGAAAAAGTATCTACAGTAAGGGCTCTTTCCCGCCTACTTTTTTAAAAGTCAAGTGCAGTCCTGTCCCTTCGCTAATATAATCCCCACTAATAGAATAAAGAAAGAAAGAATGTTACTTGTGAAATGACGTCAGATAGGGAGGTATGGAACAAGAAGACATGCTGCCTCGACTCAAATAATTTGGGATAAGGGCAGGAGGATAATATAATAAAATAAGTTTGGGGTGTTAAATACGAACATTAGTAATTTCTCAAATACAAATAAAGCTCAAATATATTTAAAATAAATCCCCATTCAAATCGTACGCCTTAATCCAATTAATTACAACTTAAAACGCAACTTAAGAGACAGCTAATTGGTTGTTTTAAATTACAATGAACACGTTCCAAAAGCCTGGAGCATTCTCAATGATTATATTTCATTCATATCGTTCAATTCGTTCGTGAAATAAACGATATCACCGAAAGGATAAAATATCCCAACTCGCTGAAGCTTTGTAATTCCATAACATAATTCTATTAGATTATTCATTCAACGAATCTCAAAAACTTCGATTCCATTCAATTCTTAGTTGAATGTCAAATTGTCTTTCAAAATGCCGTTTTATTATCTGTGGTTTATTCACGCCAAGCGAAAATGTAAAGTTGATAACATGAGCAAGGTGGGTTTGATACGTCATTCCATTCTGGACAAATTTTCAAAGATATGCAACTGTAGAACGACTCTGTAAGAAGAACATCGAAACTCATAGCAAAACAAGAGCTTGAAATTTCAAAATGTGATATACAATGTTGCCTACAATTATTATACAATTTATAGGATTAGAAGTATTCGATTGTAAAAATTAAACGAGTGAAATTCGAGATGAATACCTACATCGCACTGCTAGAACATTATTAGTAGAATAAGAAATCTACTAAGCGGCAAATATAAATATATTTAGTATAATAATGTCCTGTAAACTTCCCACTTCTAGGCTCTCTGCTCCAATACGAGTTGGTGGATTCACATGCAGGTTTCCTCGCGATGTTTTCCTTCACCGCCGAGCTCGAGATGAATTTTAAACACGTGTAAAGGACATGAAAATTCAGTGATGCTTGCCTGGGTACAAACCACTGGGCCATCTCGGTTCCACTGGGCCATATCGGCTCACTGGGACAAAGGTTACGATAAAATAACTTGTATTATATTTTAGGTTACTTGATGCTATTTAAGGTGCAAACAAGAAGATGATAAAAGGTTTTATTATCAATATTTTCAAGCACTTTCCGGAGAGCTATCATAAAAAAAAGAATTGACAGCTAAGGATAATTAATTATTCGAGATCCAATTATAAATTATAATTAACCGATTTACACAGTAAGTTACAATGGACATAATGTAAGACTAACAACAACAGCCTGTAAATTCCCACTGCTGGGCTAAAGGCCTCCTCTCCCTTTGAGGAGAAGGTTTGGAACATATTCCACCACGCTGTTCCAATGCGGCTTGGTGGAATACACGTGTGGCAGAATTTCTATAAAATTTGTCACATGCAGGTTTCCTCACGATGTTTTCCTTCACCGCCGAGCACGAGATGAATTATAAAGACAATTTAAGCACATGAATCAGCGGTGCTTGCCTGGATTTGAACCCGCAATCATCGGTTAAGATGCACGCGTTCTAACCACCTGTGAGACCTAATTTTTTATTTACCTTATGACATATCATTTATAAAGACAGCTGTAATGCTTATAAATAAGAAAACAACTCCATATAGTTAATTGAATATATCATAAATTTTATTTATAATAAAAGTCGAAGGCATAAGTTGATACCATGTTGTATGAAACATTTTATTTCAAGCTACGAATATCAAAAGTATAAAATAATCGATATATAAATTGAATTATAATTAATTATTAACATTCATAGCCGTGACGTGCTGTTAATTAATAATATATCACATGCAATAAAATTAAAAATGTAATTGTCACGAGTCGCCCGGTAGCTGTGAAACAATGAAATTCATGAAATGAAAGAATTTATGATTATATGATAATGATATGACTAATGAATAAATAAAATTATAGAGTTTAATTTAATAACATATTAATTTGTTATTATTATTATAATAATATAAAAGAAAGAAAATATTCTCTTAGTGCCAAAAAATGAAGGAAGGATGATGAAGATTGAGATTTCATAACTTTTCGACGAACTTTTCCGGTATACGACTTGTATCCTATCCCTCGACAGCATAAGTACAGTCGGTGCCTTAAAAGTAGTGCACAGAAAAAAGTATGCACGAGAAATTTGCTCGGGTATACATACATTTCTGATAAAGGCAAAGAAAAGAAACTTACTTTAAAAATATAACTGAACTAAATTGAAACGCATTTTTATAAATTTTTATTTGTAAAATGTATTTTAATAAACTACTTTATAAACTTTCGTATCTAAAGTCAACGCTATTCATAACTTAGGTTTGGCCCAAAATCTAACGTGACGTACTTTAACGAACTACAAATAAATAATACTCTTGCCTTACTTTATACAATTCAATATTACACAGAAAAGTTCTAGCCCATATTAGAAAAAATATAGTTTCTCAACATCAAAAAATTAAAATCAAAATCAAAATAAACTTTATTCAAATAGGCTTTTATAAGCACTTTTGAATCGTCATTTTACAATTAAGTGAAGCTACCACCGGTTCGGAAAGTAAATTCGACCGAGAAGAACCGGCAAGAAACTCAGTAGTTACTCTTTTTTAATATTAAAAAATACAACGTCATGTTAATTTAATACAATTCACGTTTTTTTATCATCTATAAAACAACTCGAATCAATAAAAAATCGAATCAAAGGGATCAATGAATCATCACACTGCAGGTTTCGTAGAAGTCACGTGTCGTTTCGTTATATTCAACATATATTGAAACCACAAGGACATAGTGCGTCATAGCTGTTCGCCAAGGAGCGTGGGTTTGTGAATACGTTATAAATATGGATTTAATTTTTGGTATATTCCATTAGATTTCCTTTAAACCACTTTATGTATGTATTTATAAAATTTACAACACATTACATGCAAAGTTTCGTAGTCAACAATAAATGCAATTGTATTATACAGCGTATTGTCTACATTCTATAATTAATTATGAAAATAAACTAACATATATCTATTCATATATCACAATTTAATTAATTATTCGTAAACTTATAGTCTCGAATTTTATGATGTGTTATTTAGACAGTATAACTTCTATAAATTAGTTATTACTCTATTGGACATAAAACAGTTTAATATTTAAATTTGGAACATTTAAGCTACTTTTTTATATTTAAGTTAGATTGATTAATATTCTGTGGCCGTATAGCAAAATAAATCAAATTAATTAAATTCAAGTAAACTTAACAATGAAGCATATTTAAATCGTCAATATTTAAACACTACCCTATCGGAAAGCCTTCAGCGAAAGAGACGGCAAGTTACTCGAAACAGAGAGTCTATAATTCCGTCCATAGGCTGAGTCACGTTCTCTCAGGAGACACCCTTAGGAAGGTCATAACTAAACACCTTACTATAACTAACCACCCAGTAAGCTATATACAAAACAGAAATATAAAGTGAATTATAAGACGAGATGGCCCAGTGGCTAGAACGCGTGTATCTTAACTGATGATTGCAGGTTTAAAGCCAGAAGCTCCTGAATATTCATGTGCTTAATATGTGTTTATAATTCATCTTGTGCTCGGCGGTGAAGGAAAATTTCACGAGGAAACCTACATGTGTCTAATTTCATAAAAAATATGCTACATATGAATTCAACCAACCCGCATTGGAACAGCGTGGTGGAATATGTTCCAAACCTTCTCCTCAAACAGGAGACTAAGCCTTAGAATAGCAGTAGGAAATTTACAGATAGTTGTTCTGCCTTCTGTTCTGAAGTAAATTACAAAGACTGACAAATCGACGCCACTGTTGCAAGCAAAACGACCATGACTGGATATAATTGATTCATTAAAAAATCACATTCAATCTACTTAATTCATACAATGAGTTCAATTGGAATACACACAGTTAACAGTTTTAATGTAACCGAGACCTCGAATATGAATCACTAATTTTCCCCTTTGCGAACGAACGTGGTGAATGAATTATGATTGATACAATGCTCCGTGTCAACTTTCATTCGGTCATTCCAGTCGCGTTGTATCCGTGATATTTATGAAAATGTATATTCGGTTACAGAATGCTTTTAGCACAGCGCGTATTGTTTTTAGGGGAAGGCGTCCCCTTTAATTTTGTTTTGTTGTTAAGCGTACCTTATATAAAACGAATTATAATTTAGATGTGTTTATTTAAGCACAAGGGAAGCAATAATGGAATAAATTACGCTATTCTTCCGGTGTCGCTGGGATGAAATAAGGTCGCTTCTCAAAATTCTCAAACAATTATACCGTAGTAAAGAAGGCTTTTATTAAAGCTTTAGAATATGTATTGTACTAGAATTAGGTACCGTAGTTGATCACACGAGTACAACATGACTATCTTTAAGAACGAAATAAAAATTTAAAAAGTATTACTTCCAGTTAAGACAATTGACATTCTTGTCTTTCTTACCTGGTGGTGGTAGGTCGACCACCGCTCGTAGACAGTGATGATGCTAGGAATATTAACCATTCCTTACAACGCCAACGACTTTGGGAACTTCGGAAGGTGTTACGTCCCTTTTACCTCTGACAAATACGCAGCTTTGATGTTATTCTGTAATCATGAAATAACGGTGTAGTTTTTCAAATTTCAAATAAGGATTATTTTATCCACGCATATAAAACATATTTCATGTGATCGAAAAATTTCGACGGTTCCTAATTGTAAGTTCCATTCCTCTTCGATGAATGTGAATTCTAAAAGAATGAACGTCTATTTTAAATGCTCACGTCATATCCTATAATATTTATAAATGACAAAGTTTTTGAGGATGGATATATTTTTCTTACACTTTCACGAAAAACCTACTGAACGGATTTGGATGAAATTTTACAGTAATATTGCTTATATACTAGAATAACTTAAAGGCTACAATTTAGAGTCGAGATGGCCCAGTAAGAATGCGTGCATCTTAACCGATGATTGCGGGTTCAAACCCAGGCAAGCACCGCTGATTCATGTGCTTAATTTGTCTTTATTATTCATCTCGTGTTCAGCGGTGAAGGAAAACATCTTGAGGAAACCTGCATGTGACAAATTTCATAGAAATTCTGCCACATGTGTATTCTACCAACCCGTATTGGAACAGCGTGGTGGAATATGTTCCAAACCTTCTCCTCAAAGGGAGAGGAGGCCTTTAGCCCAGCAGTGGGAATTTACAGGCTGTTGTTGTTGTACAATTTATAATGATTTTATGTTATTTAGTTATAATATAACGATATAAATCAAGTAGCGGGGCCGGGACAGGACGCTAGTATTTTTATATTTGATGTAAAGAAAATAATGCTTATTTTTTCAGGCACTCCTGTGCCCATTTCTCGCTCCAACTAAGCGTTCACCTTAGTATAGGATTGCGTACGACCGCAGAACGAAGGGTCAACGAACCTGAAACTTTTAATACTAGACCCGTTTACTGTTGAACGACGCGAATAATGTACAAACACACATATATAATCCTTTCATTACATTAGGCGATTGGACAAATATGCTACAAATAATTGGTCACGAACGTAACCAGAAATTAAAAGCGACCCGAGATGGCTCAGTGGTTTGAACGCATACATGTTAACCGATGATTGCGGGTTCAAACCCAGGCAAGCACCACTGAATTTTCATGATGTATAATAATTTGTGTTTACAATTCATCTCATGCTCGGCGATCAAAGAAAACATCGTGAGGATAACTACATGTGTCTAATATCAATGAAATTCAGCCACATGTGAATACATCAATTAAAATAGAGCAGCACGGTGGAATATGCTCCAAACTTAAATTGCTGTACATTTTACAAACAAAAACCAATCTTTAGACATGGGCCCTGAAAGAAATATTCACTATTCCTTGCATTACCAACTGTTAAATCCGCCTTTTGAGTCAGAAGTTATGCAAATATGAGCCATGACTCTATAATGTAACCTTATTATAATATATTAATTATATATTTTTAATATGTATTTATAAAGTTTTTCAAGTAAAATTAATTTTCAGTAAATTTTTTTTGTTTTTGTAATTTTAGTTTTTAATTTATTATTTATATATTTAAATATTTTTGTTCTTTTTGTAACTTTTCGGTCTATGTTTCTTCTTTCTCGGGAATACTGGAAGAAATCTCTTCGAGGGATAAGTATGCCTTTTATACTTATTTTTCCTGTGTACACATTTTCCTTTTCAATATATCTGGCAAGTTTAATAAATGGTTAAATAAATAAAATAATAATTATTTGTCAACAGAGTGGAGCTGGAGGCCTGGCTCGACAAAGCGACGTATTCTCACGGCGAGTCCATAGCCGTGAGCGTGGTCATATCGAATCATTCATCCAAAACCGTAAGAAGAATAAAGGTATGTTTAAATATATATATACTAATATTATAAATGTGGAAGTAACTCTGTATCGAGATCTGTCACTACCAAACCGCTGAAGCGAATTCGATGAAATTTGGTTTGAAGCAAATTTGAACAAGGAAGAACATACTTCAAAAAATTATACCAAAAAATAGCTTTACTTTTTTGCCCAACACATGACAACCAAACCGCTAGCGAAGGCCTGGCAACAACCAGTAAATAATAAAACTAAAAAAGTGTTTTTTTAATGTATAGACTTTGCTTTAACACACACACAAATAGCTGTACAACGTGTGTATTAAAATTACACATTAAAAAAAGGAGTTGCAATAAAAAAGCACTAATACATTATATCAAAGAAGTTTGTGAATGATTGTATTCATTCATAAAACGGTAAATAGTGTTTTTCTTTGTGTTTCATTTACTAGAATAGTAAACATATCTTTTATTTATAAATTGTAAATAACTAAAATTACTATTAACTATATAAATAAATTAGAGTAAATCACAAATTCTGCGTGTATTACACCAGCCTTATCGCACAGCTGTATTTTGTCGGAATTCGTGGGCCATAGATTGTCAGTACCGATTGTAAAATATGTAGGCAAGGACGCCATAAATATTCTTAACTACATGTACATACTTGCCATACTACATACACAAAAAATAACACGTACATATTATAACTATATAAAGTTTAATATATAAACATTACGTACATCAACATATTTGGAATTGGTTCCGAAGTACATGAGATTAGCTATACGTACAAACAAATCAATTTTACCTGTTTATAATATTATTATAATATTATTTTATATCAATTTTTACAGATGAATACATTTGTACGTCCTTGAGAAACGAATATGGTTTACGAGGTGGCAAACACAATTTAAACAAAAAATCTCCATACTACGATTCTCTAAATAGATATTACTGAGAAAAAAAGATGAAACCTACATTTCTTTTTAAATTGTTCGCAGAACATTACCGAAAACATTAAAAAGTAATTCAGAGAAACGACCAATGAAAATAATTAAGGTCCTCGAAACGAATGCAGGTTGTATATAATCCCTTGAAAGCTTACATCACCGCGAAATAATTGTTGGGATTTTCGTACTTAACTCACCGCTTGATCGGATTAAAAATTACTACTTTATATTATTCATCCAACCGGTCGCACGTAATACAAAAGATCTTGAATATTTGAAAACGTTGAGAGATTATTGATTATTGTTGAGTGCTTCCATACTATAATATAATATTATAAATGTGAAAGAACTCTGTCTGACTGTCGCTCTTTTACTACAAAACTACTAAAGTGAATTTGATGAAATTTGGTGTGAAACAAATTTGAACTCCAGCAAAGAATGTAGGCTACTTTTTTGCCTAACACATGACAACCAAAACTAAAACGCGAGGGAATCCGCGGGCGATAACTACTACAACTATTTTTCCTTTGCCTAAACATTAAAAAAATTACTTATATAAAAAGCACATTAGAACTATAGTATCTTAAAAGTAAATTTAAATATAGCTGTACGAGTAAGTAAAAAATTATCAAAAGAAAATTCTAAATAAATAAATGTAATGTTCCCACGAATGGATGCTACGATATTTTGCTAAAGGATTATTTAAATGTCAAAGTATCACCACACCAGTCATCGATGGGATATATATTGCGTTTTTTTTAAATAAAACACTTAAAAAAATCATATGTAATATTTTAAAATTTAAATAAACGTTCTAATCAAAAAGTGAATTATTTCATGTTTTTTTGTAAAGTATATTGCAATATATTTACATATAAGACATTTATATATTTTCAACCGACTTCCAAAAGGAGGAGGTTATCAATTCGTCTGTATTTTTTTTTGTTTTTTTTTTTTTTTTTTTATGTTTGTTACCTCATAACTTTTCACTGGGTGGACCGATTTTGATAATTTTTTTTTTGTTTGAAAGGTAGTGCTTCCCGTGGGGTCCCATTTTTTTTATTTTTTTTTCCGATGATGGTATCCATGTGAAAACGACATAAGTCTTAAATTTGCATTATGTATATGCGCGACAAATAGGTGAATAACTGAAAATCACGTTAACCAATTTTGATAATTCTTTTTGTATTATAAAATATATACTTCAAGGGTAATTTGGTGAAAGTTTGGTAAGGTTCTGAGCACAGGATCCATGACAAAGTAACGGAACGGAAGGGAACGTAACAATTCTGAGGAGCACGTTAGCGATACTCGGTCGAATCTTTTATTTATAAGTTATTTGGATATTTGATGCACCTTCTGTAATGTGGTTATGTTTATGTAATTATCATAGTCGAATATTATAATCAACTAGCTACCCACCCCGGCTTCGCACGGGTGCAATACTGATACTAAATATACTACAGAATTTGTTTATATACGACATCACATCGCAAACTTCTAAAATTATCAGTGTTTCTTTACTATATTGTTCATGTATTATATACACAAACCTTCCCCTTGAATCACACTATCTTTTAAAAAAAACCGCATCAAAATACGTTGCGTAGATTTAAAGATATAGGGACAGAGAAAGCGACTTTGTTTTATACTATGTAGTAATGGAACTCCTATACGGCTCGCAGTTAGGGTGCGATATGGGGCAGAATTTCTTACTATCTTTAATCAAATTTTGTGTATGTGATGTGATGTCATATGATGTACGAAATATAGTCGGTGTCAGCCAATAAAACCCTACAGTATATCTATCAAAAAACAATACGAGAATACTTTAACAAATATGTTTTTTACAAATTACCTTTTACACAATAATATACTGGATCAATCAAGGGGCTCGTATCGCTTCTTTCTTTTGATTGTTGGGGCAAGGGCACCGTGGCTGACACCGGCTCCAAATATAACAATAATTATAACTACATGATATAATCGTTAATCGGCTTTTAAGTAGTCTAATATTTTTCATTTCATTTAACTTAGGAAGACTCTAAAAAATATGTTGAATACGCAATTATTTTTATTACTTTTTCGTGCATATTCATTTATTTTAAAACAGTGTTTTGTTTGAAGTCGGTTTTTCTTTTTGTTAAAATTTTATTTATCCTATTAATTGATGCATAGAGCCTGTGATCTTATATCACGTCATCCTAAAGGGTCAAGATTGTCCCGATAACGCCTCTCTGAATCCGAAGAGGCCCTTTCAACCATTAAAGGCATTCAAGGTGGTGGTTTAGTTAGTATTTACCTTATCATTTAATTTATATTCAACATTTTATCATAAATGTTAATCGAGATGATCCAGTGGTTATAACGCGTGCATTTTAAGTGATGAATGCGGATTCAAACCCAGACAAACACTACTGAACTGTCGTGTGCTAAACTACGATCTTAACAGTGAAGAAAAACATTGCAAGAAAATTTCATACATCTAATTTCAATGAAATTCCAGATGTTTATGTTCATGTTGTACATTTCCCACTGCTGAGATAAGGCCTCCTCTTCCATTAAGGAGAGGGTTTGGAACATATTCCACCACGCTGTTCCAATGCGGTTTGGTAGAATGCACATGTGGCAGAATTTCGATGAAATTAGACACATGCAGGTTTCCTCACGATTTTTTCCTTCACCGCCGAGCACGAGATGAATTATAAACACAAATTAAGCACTTATATACAGTGGTACTTCCTTGGGTTTGAGCCCGCAAACATCGGTTAAGATGCACGTGTTCTAACCATTGGGCCATCTCAACTGCAAGGAGTAGACTTCAAACTTTCTCCTCAAACGGGTAAACGGCACCTTAGCCCAGCAGTGTTTCATTTAAGACAGTTATTTTAAAACTCATTTAATATTCATAACAATATTAATACACTCATAATACTCACTAGTATTAATCATTAATAATGTGCGATAAGATATATTAAGACGTACAATGTAGAATGAATTTCATAATCCACACTAATAATGTTTTAGTCATAATCCCGATGATTACAGTGATGATCGCTTAGTTTAAGTAAAGCTTAGTCTAAGTTTAAAGGCCTTATTTGCACACACAAATATTATATACTTTACTAGTACTCCCCCGTGGTTTCGCTCGCGTTTTAGAGATTTGGTTGTCATGTATTAGGCAAGCAAAGTAGCATATGTGCTGCTTTGGTGTTCTAATTTGCTTCATACCATATTTCATCTCAATCGGTTCAGCGGTTTGGTCGTGAAAGTGCAACAGACAGACAGAGTTACTCTTATTTTTATAACATTAATAATATAGATTGAACAATTAATATAATTAAGATAAATTGCGTCAAGTCGTGTAACGGACTTATGGGCTAATTTGGCGTCTCAACCCAAACAGATTATTTATTTTATTCCACAATAACAACCAAAACTTATAGTGAGACATAATTAAATAATAAGGTAACATTGATTTAAATAAACAAGCAATGTATGCACAGTCAAGGTAAGAAAAGGTTCGCCACCATAAGATCTATTTTCGTGTGCTCAGTATAAGCGATAATCTGTTTTAGCGATCGAGAATGTATGACACTGACAGACATATTTTGACAATTCAGTAGAAGATATCATATCTAATTTTAATTTATTATGACTAATTACGCCATTAAACAAATTTCATGTTGTTATAAAACTAGACGTAGTCCCGAGATTACCCTATTTTGAACCAAGTTACCATACTATCTTAGTTTAATTTTATTTGCAGTTGTCAGTTTAGTGCTTCAGTTTCAAAAGGTACTAAGAGTTTACGATTTGATAAGGGAATTAATTTTAAAGCTGACGAAGTATTCTTACACTAATTGTACCACTGTACCAGAATGTAAAGTTGATACCGATGATTCTTATATTAACTTTGTTTTAGGCACTAGTGGTCCAGCATGTCGACGTATGTATGTTTTCCAACGGAAAATTCAAGAACGTGGTTGCATTAGTACGTGGAACCGGAACGCCTGTACTACCGGGACAAACATTTACCGACACGTACACCCTTATTCCACACAAAGGTAACTTGAAACAATCTTATTGTGTAGTTATGTCTATCTCATTTGTATACCTGCTTCAGTCTTTGAAAACATCAAACGAGCATATCTTCATGTTACCATTATTAGTTATAATCTCAAAATGTTATCAACAAATAAATATTAAAGCTAAATAATGTCTACAGGTGTGACCAAAAATTGGATAGCATTAGAGGACTCATACTCTAAATCAGGCGCAAGTTTGGCCTCAACGGTTTTGTGCAACTCTGATTCGCCTGAAGATCGGAACGTTTTCGCTATTTACGTTTCGTATTACGTCAAAGTGAAACTCACCCTCAGTGCTATGGGCGGTGAAGTTTCAGTGAAACTGCCTTTCACACTCACACATTCCTGCATAAACGAAGCACCAACAGACAGTGTCACAGAAGAAGCAACTCATAAAATGATTCTCGAAGGGAAAGAAAACAGCGAAGAAGAAGATAGTAAAGCAGAAACGGAAAAAGATAAGCAGAACAACAACGGTGTCAATGAAAACCAAGCGACAGCATTCAGTGATGAGGCTGAAGTGAAGTCTCCAGAAGACCACAGATGTGTAGCCGATGTCCTGGTGAACATAGAGAACAAAATGTGCGAAAGGCCAAAGAAATTCGAAGGGCAAACTGAGGTTCGAACTGCGAAACCGAACCAAGAAGAATTAGATCTGATAGTAAAGTACCCAGGTTCCGATACGTGATCCGACGAGGAAATTGTTGTAAAAAGAAAGGGAAGCGATAAGACTGAAAAGTCAAATGATGTGAACAACACCAAAAATTGTAAAACGGAGGTCCAAAGTCAAAAAATTGGTTTCACTGAGAATTTGAAGAGAGCTGTTTGCTGCACTGTCAGACGACAGTCCTAATGTTACAAAACTAAGATTAAATTTATATTAATTTACACGCGATCCATTTAATAAATATTACCTACTTGTTAAGCCAAAGAAATTCAATGTTCCAAAGATAGTTTCGTATATAAAATGTATTCTAACTAGTGACTATATTTTTGCTAACCACAGATATCTAGATAAATATATTTCGGTGTTCTTACATGTAAATATTAAAACGAAATTAGTAGTTATCTAAACATGAACTGAATTGAATAATTAAAGAAAAACGTAGAAATCGTTTGAGAAAATCACAACTTGTCAATTTTAAAGAGATCTGACTAAGTAAAATCATATAAAGATGTACCAAGTATTATAAAAAAGTTTGTAAATGAAAAATATATTATCTACCAATTGTCATTTCTAGATTACCTATTCGCCTGTCCTTGCATTTTAGGGCCAACACAGTGTTCATTCCATATCTATTTCTAGTCATATCCATATCATCACACACAATTCACATAATTGTAGATTTAAAAATATTTCAAATAGTTGTGTCTTTAATTCATCTACAATTTCCATTGCATCAGTGCCTAGATTTCATTTTTGCAATTTACAATTTAATCGAATGAAAAATATGAAAGAGAAATCATTATTACAAGACATTTTGAAAGGCAAGAGATCGATCTCATTTTCCACGGCATTTTTTTAATAGTTTCTAATCTGGCCTAAGCCCAAACCTATTCATCCTGCCGGTAAATCCACTGCACACATACATCCTTTTTGGATGGTTCTTCCAAAATCTTGCCTTCTATCCCACATTTATACCTCACACTTGTATACAAATATGACATTATCAAGCTAGTCATTAGATTTTAATACATTATTAGTTCTAAGTATACTTATTTAATAGTTATTATGTACAGATGCTGATACCAAGGCAAAGCCTGAATAGTTTATACGCTTATTAAATTATAGTAGTGATTGACTTAATTAAGAAATACTGATTTACTTTAGCACATATTTAAAAATGGAATCACACATGTAACGTATAAGTACCTTTTAGTGTATTTTTTAATATTTGTGAGTTTTTACAAAGACAATGATTGAACTAAATTGAATGTTAACCGTATTACATATTTTTAATTAAATACTTTTTGGTAAAATTTCAGAATATTGAAAAACAAAGGTGATGATATCAAGTTGACAAAGAACTATTTTAATTTAATCGCTATTTATTTCTTCATTGTCATTTTAATGTTTTTTTTTTATCTTGTAACACTGTGTTCTATAGACATTTGTTATATTATTAATATTTTAAGGCAACATTTTCAATTAAAGTTGTAGAGTATGCACATTAATATATAAGCTACTGTTTAAATATATGTTATAACATTAATATTATTTACCGAATTTGTATATAAATTGTAAATAAAATTTTCGAAATGTGTATTTCGTATTATTTTAACAAATTATTAAATGTATTTATTTAATACAATTTGCCGACTTATTCAGCATACAGACCAAATAGATATTACAGTCGAATGAACGATTAATTACACGAAAATTAAAAGCAATAAGTTTTTTTATTAAATGAATGATACTAATATATGTTATTTTACTTGGTGGTAGGGCTTTGTGCAAGCCCTCCCGGGTAGGTACCACCCACTCATCAGATATTCTACCTAAACAACAGTACGCAGTATCGTTGTGTTCGGGTATGAAGGGTGAGTGAGCCAGTGTAACTACAGGCTCAAGGGACTATCTTAGTTCCCAAGATTGATGGCGTTTTGACGATGTAAGTAATAGTTAATATTTATTTCAGTGTTATTGTCTATGGGTGATAGTGACCACTTACTATCAGGTGAACCATACGCTTGCCCGCCAACTTATTCCATAAAAAAATCCATAAAATCTTTATTCTGTATGGCAAAAATTAATATTAATCTAGTCATCGTAACAATTATTTAAATCGATTGATAAAAAAAAAAAAAACATACAAATAAAATTTCCAAGGAAATAAATTTTCAACGACACGAAATATTAAAAGTAACTTACGCTATGTTCAAACATAGATTACGCACAAATGTGAGCGGAAATACATGTACACTTCCTACACATTCCTCTACTTCCAATAGTACTAATTCCGAAAAGTTCCCTTCATAGACTGGCCTTTTCGGAACCGCGAATTGAACCTGAACAAAATCTGACCGTTACAGGAACTGGATGTCAAGACTTGACAAACAAGCCGTCAATCAGGATCAGAACTCTTTTTAAAATATCTTCAAAGCGAAGTTTTTTTTTTCAAATCAAATTCAAAATCATAATCTGTATTTAATAAGCGTTAAATGGTCAAAAATCTTCCACTAGTTCGGAAAACACCTCGAACCTGAATAGAACCTGCGGAAGAAACTCAGTGACGACATTTTACTTCTCAAAACTAACCCTTAAAAAAATCCATACTTTACTTTATTGTTTATAGGGACTTTGATCACCGCTGACTCGTTATCTTTCTACTATAAGTAATCACTTTAGTTCATGAATGTAAAAGACAGAGGTATTGAGAAAGCCATTTCCAATCATAAAACTTGGAAGCCATCTTGTGCCATTAATCATACTCTCTACAACTTACGCGCCATTAATGTTGAAATAAAAGAATATCGACGCAATCATTGCATAGTAAAGTAAACAGTTGTTACCTTTCGGGGTGGGTATAAAGAAACAATATTAGGTTATAAAAATTTTAATGCACAGTAACTTCGTGTATACAAACAATTTTTTGCTTAGCTAGTTACTTAAGTTACTTGTTACTTCTTATAATGACTATTATATAAAATTATGCCAGCTAGACTCAGCGTGGGTCACTTGGGATAAAAGGCAAGCTTGAAAATTCAATGTTTACTAATCCAAAATTTAAGGTTGAAAATTAGGCGCCACTGACGATTAAATTAGTTGATGTGGTTTGAAAGAATACACCGTTCGCCAGGCCGGTGTAAACGAAATTTATAATATAATTGAAAGGGGGTACATCACCAAAGTTTCCAGCTACACGTGGATACCGACAACGGCTTAGGGAACAGGCCTGCCGTCCTTGGAATTGCACCAGCCGCTATCTGGGCACACTCAACCTGGAGCCGTTCACTCTTAATATTTCCGTTCAAGAAGTCCACGTGGTGGGTAAATCCGATTAAAAAAAAACCTCCTGTAATACGAAATATACAGGTTCAATAAGTTAAGCTAATAAGCAAATGATAAATACCTTTAACGAGAGATGTAAGCACGAATTTACCTTCTGGAGGTTCAAAGTCCTGCTTACACAAATTGACGATCTCAACTCCGGAGAACCATTTCAAAGGGTCACTGGAAACCACAATTTACACATGACTACGTCTTTTCGAATTGCAAACGAATGCATTTAATCAAAAACAAGTATTAAAGACTTACAATTTTTTACGAGTCGGTAAACATGATATAAAGTTCTGTCAAACTTCAAAACTTCATTGTTAATATAAATTCTGAAAAGATAACTGCTATTAAAGCACTGAATACTAAACAACCACAAATTAAGAAATGCAATTATTAAGACAACTCACCGATATATTCAGTATATCGAATTAGAAGTTTGGATTCGGTGTGAAGCCGATAGTTCCAATAAATAAATTTTTAACAAAAAGAAAAACCGACTTCAAACAAAACACTATTTTAAAACAAATAAAAATGCACTAAAAATAATAAAAATAATTGCATATTTTACATATTTTTTAGAGTCCTCCTAGGAAAAATGAAATGAAAAATATTAGACTACTTAAAAGTGGATTTACGATTATATAATGTAGTTATAATTATTGGTATATTTGGAGCCGGTGTCAGCTACGGTGCCCTTGCCCCAACAATCAAAAGAAAGAAGCGATACGAGCCCCTTGATTGATCCAGTATATTATTGTGTAAAAGGTAATTTGAAAAAAAACATATTTGTTAAAGTATTCTCGTATTGTTTTTGATAGATATACTGTAGGGTTTTATTGGCTTTGGAAAATGCGGATTTAATACGTCATGCGGCGTAAACTACAAGGATCCCTCGAAAGAGCTCAGCAAAAAAACTTTGAAAAAGACCAACTATATTTCGTACATCATATGACATCCCATCACATACACAAAAATTGATTAAAGATAGTAAGAAATTCTGCCCCATATCGCACCCTAACTGTGAGCCGTATTGGAGTTCCATCACTACATAGTATAAAACAAAGTCGCTTTCTCTGTCCCTATATCTTTAAATCTATGCAACGGATTTTGATGCGATTTTTTTAAAAGATAGTATGATTCAAGAGGAATGTATATAATACATGAACAATATAGTAAAGAAACGCTGATAATTTTAGAAGTTTGCGATGTGATGTCGTAAATAAACAAATTCTGTAGTATATTTAGTATCAGCATTGCACCCGTGCGAAGCCGGGGTGGGTAGCTAGTTGATTATAATATTCGACAATGATAATTACATAAACATAACCACGTTACGGAAGGTGACTCAAATATTAAAATAACCTATAAATAAAAGATTCGACAGAATATCGCTAACGTGCTCCTCAGAATTGTTCCGCTCCCTTCCGTTCCGCTACTTTGTCATGGATCCTGTGCTCAGAACCTTACCAAACTTTCACCAAATTACCCTTGAAGTATATATTTTAGAATAAAAAAAGAATTATCAAAATTGGTTAACGTGATTTTCAGTTATTCACCTATTTGTCGCGCATATACATAATGCAAATTTAAGACTTATGTCGTTTTCACATGGATACTATCATCGGAAAAAAAAAATAAAAAAAATATGTAAAATATGCAATTATTTTTATTATTTTTAGTGCATTTTTATTTGTTTTAAAATAGTGTTTTGTTTGAAGTCGGTTTTTCTTTTTGTTAAAAATTTATTTATTTTTTGATTTTAAGTGAAACTGATGTTGACTAACTAATTTTTGTTAATATGGATAGATTAAGCGTTTCGTTTATATGAGTCAGAAACTACTTCGAGGACAATTTCAAAGGAAACTTGCGAATAAAGCAAAAATAGACTTTCGAAAATGCGGATTTAATACGTCATGCGGCGTAAACTACAAGGATCCCTCGAAAGAGCTCAGCAAAAAAACTTTGAAAAAGACCAACTATATTTCGTACATCATATGACATCCCATCACATACACAAAAATTGATTAAAGATAGTAAGAAATTCTGCCCCATATCGCACCCTAACTGTGAGCCGTATTGGAGTTCCATCACTACATAGTATAAAACAAAGTCGCTTTCTCTGTCCCTATATCTTTAAATCTATGCAACGGATTTTGATGCGATTTTTTTAAAAGATAGTATGATTCAAGAGGAATGTATATAATACATGAACAATATAGTAAAGAAACGCTGATAATTTTAGAAGTTTGCGATGTGATGTCGTAAATAAACAAATTCTGTAGTATATTTAGTATCAGCATTGCACCCGTGCGAAGCCGGGGTGGGTAGCTAGTTGATTATAATATTCGACAATGATAATTACATAAACATAACCACGTTACGGAAGGTGACTCAAATATTAAAATAACCTATAAATAAAAGATTCGACAGAATATCGCTAACGTGCTCCTCAGAATTGTTCCGCTCCCTTCCGTTCCGCTACTTTGTCATGGATCCTGTGCTCAGAACCTTACCAAACTTTCACCAAATTACCCTTGAAGTATATATTTTAGAATAAAAAAAGAATTATCAAAATTGGTTAACGTGATTTTCAGTTATTCACCTATTTGTCGCGCATATACATAATGCAAATTTAAGACTTATGTCGTTTTCACATGGATACTATCATCGGAAAAAAAAATAAAAAAATGGGACCCCACGGGACGTACTACCTTTCAAACAAAAAAAAAATTATCAAAATCGGTCCACCCAGTGAAAAGTTATGAGGTAACAAACATAAAAAAAAAAAAAAAAAAAAAAAAAAAAAAAAAAAAAAAAAAAAAAAATACTGACGAATTGATAACCTCCTCCTTTTGGAAGTCGGTTGAAAATCAAAAAGAACGAAATCGAAAGTTCACAAACCTTTGAAAGGTTAGCGAGTGTGACCAGTACCACTACCAAAATACCCTTAATGAAAAAGGAATTATATCCATAATTAAATCAGGGAAATAATTTTGGAATAATTATTAAAATTAAGAAAAGTCAAAAATGAGGCAAAGTAAATTTATCATAACTAGACTCCGACACCTACATCGAAGAACTAACCTTTAAACTGGAAGACAGCTATTAAAATAAATCTGAAACGATGTGAAATGACCTCTAATAAAATTCAACAAACGAATTGGATGATTAAAGTCTTATTTTAATAATTGTTTTAATGCACCTTTAAAATAAATGTAATTTATTTTATTAATTAAAATTTTAGAAAATGCCAAGTCGAAGCGTTATACTAGCAACACCGATATAAATTAAGTGGGAAATGGGTCAATGGCACGGAATTTAGCGAATTGAAACTTTTTTGACGTTTTATATAATTATAAAAAAAAGTTAAAACTATGAAAATAATTTTTAATGTAACACAGTACCAACACTTCTATCATAAAACTATTAATACTGTTAAAGATGTACAACACGTGTTAAGTGAATGTGTACGATTTCAATTTGGAAGAGAAGCTATTATGAGATTTATGAATTTGAATTAATTTGACATAGGAATGTTTGTTGATATTCTTGCCAGACCAACATCTAAAGAGTCTATAACATTGTTCAAATTCATAAGTCACATGTGATTACTTTATTTATAGATTAGATATATATTAGAATTAATGTAATTATTTACGATGGGGCTGGCATGTACATTAGTATAAAAGTCCCTAAATAAAATTAAAGAAAAAAAAACTATTCATAACTGGTAGTCGCCCGCGGCTTCACTAGCGCTTTAGGGCTTTGTTTGTCATGTGTTAGACAAAAGAGTTTCTTGAAGTTCAAGTTTACTTCATACCAAATTTCATCATATTCGGTTCAGCCATTTGGTCGTGAAAGAGTGACAGTCAGACACACAGAGTTACTTTCACATTTGTAACATTACTATAAATATAGATTTTATGAATAACTTTCTAGTAACAAATTAATATTATAGCTCTCTTCACCACTTTGCCCAAGGTGACATAATACGAGTAACATTTTATTATGTAGGTTTAACAGCATGTTGAATACGTAAATGGTAAAAAGTTAAGTAATGAGTTTTTTTTCGGTTCTTGTCAGAATCTACATATCAAAACAGTGGTCCCTTTGATTTTTAATTTATCGTATAACATATTCAAAAGTTCTTATAAAAGCCTTAATGGAGCCTTTCGGTAAAAAAAAGTTTGATTTTATTTTAAATATTTTATTGCACAACACATACATAATTGATAACACAAAGACGGGCTTACCGCTTATAGCGATCACACACAGCCTTTGATGGAAGAAGTTTTGTGAGAGAACGGATACAACAACACGTAGGTGGATATAATAACTATTGCATAAGAACATATCGCAAATATACAAACAAAATGTTATAAGTGTAATGGTTTTTTTGGCAAATATTTGTGAGATGTGTTTCAAAATATGTAATATTCGATGAAACGAATAAATTAATTATATTTTGATAAATAATATAAAAGCGCAGAACCTTTATATCATACGTAATTCCACACATATTTTGTCAAATATGAGTATAACTTTCAATAATTTCTTATTGAAAGTTATTTTTTATACTTTATTACATTAAAAATAAGTAAAATACGGTATGAAATTTTCAAAATATGCATTCACTATTTAGTACAAGTCACGGTCACAGAAATAATAAATAATTTATTTCAGATGACCCAATCGTCAAGATTTCGACGGTGATGATTGGCAGATGTGCAAATAGACCTGATGATGAGTGGTCAACAGTATCCATAGACATTGGCCGGTAAGAAGTATTAGCAATTTCTTACATCGCCAATGTGTCACTCACTTTGGGAACTAAGATCCCTTGTGCCTGTAATAACACTGACTCTCTCATCTTACAAAGCACACACCTTACAGAAACACAACAATACTAAATATTCCTGTTTGACGGTAGAATATTCAGTAAAGTAAAATAAAGTAACAACCTGTATATTTCCCACTGCTGAGATAAGGCCTCCTCTTCAATTAACGAGAGGGTCTGGAACATATTCCACCACGCTGTTCTAATGCGGGTTGGTGGAATGCACATGTGGCAGATTTCGATGAAATTAGACACATGCAGGTTTCCTCACGATGTTTTCCTTCACCGCCAAACACGAGATGAATTATAAACACAAATTAAGCACATCGGTAATCGCAATCATCGGTTAAAATGCACGCGTTCTAACCACTGGGCCATCTCAGCTCTCAGAATATTCAAGTGAGTGGTTATCTACTTCTTAATTTTTAAAGTAACTTTTATTTATTTTCACTTGTACCCTTCAATCTGATCTTGCAAGTAAATTCGATCCACTTTTCATTGTCCGATTGAACTGAAATTTTGCACACTCGATTGGTTCTCGTAACAATACACGATTATGCAGCCATTTATAATCCAAAATGGCGGCGGTCACAAAGTGGCGATTTATACTCGTACCCCATTAACCCCAACGATATGCATATCAAAGATATTTTCTGATGAGCAGTTAGTGTTAATTTGGTATTTGTGAATAAACTTAACAATGCGGTTTATCATTTACTAATAATTTATTGTGGATAAATTTTCATTAAATTACCGTACAACTAGGGCCGTATTTAGGGGAGGGCAACCGGGGCAACTGCCCTGGGGCCTCCACATGAGAGGGGGCCACAGTTTTCAGCAAGTTAACAAATACTGAGATATAGTCAAATTATAATAATGTTACTATTTAATATTTTAAAAGTTACCGATAAAAATACGAAACAATTCATAGCTTACTGATTGAAATAAAAAAAAACTAATTAATTCATAATAATATAATTATTAGGGTGTTCACGCTTCTGTTTGTCTAGGGCCGTCACTGCTTTGTGGCCCCGGGGCCTCCACACCTTTAAATCCGACTCTGCGTACAACTGCGTGAATTTATTATTACGTAACGCACCCGTAAACATCAAACACGGCCACCAATTCTACTTCTTGTCATATAATGTTATGGATTTAATATTTTACTTGGTGGTAGGGCTTTGTGCAAGCCTGTCTGGGTAGTTACCACCCATTCATCAGTTATTCTAACGCCAAATAACAGTACTCAGTATTGTTGTGTTCCGGTTTGAAGGGTGAGTGAGCCAGTGTAACTACAGACACAAGGGACGTAACATCTTATTTCCCAAGGTTGGTGGCACATTGACGATGTAAGGAATAGTTAATATTTCTTACAGCGTCATTGTCTATGGGTGATGGTGACCACTTACCTCAGGTGGCCCTATAGGTTGGCGGACGAGCATATGCTCGTCCGCCAACCTATAATATAAAAAAAAATATCTCGAATATACGAATTTTGTAGAAGTATATTGTCAACTAAAAATACATATTTTTTTAACATTTAATTTGATCGGGTCTATCGTATACCTGATTACTATAGATATGGAAATGTTAATCTTACATCTTAAATAATTTTTCTATCGCACGTAACATTGGTGACATAATCTGTTTCCTCTTCTTCTTCAAAAATAATTCTAACGTTAAAATAACATTTAATTATACCATTCTAATTATCCTACTTCTGGTTATTAATAATATTACAAACAAAAGGCAATAAATCTTAACATCCATTTGATAAATTAAACAAACTGAAAAGAATCTAGATTTATAACTTAAAAGATTATTTTTTTTATTAAATGGCGAGTTTTCGGTACATTAAGCTGTTTCACGAGCCATCGCCTCACGGTCAGTCGCTTGGTGACGGCGAACTTTTTTAATTATTTGCGTACCAACGTTATTATTTAAAATATTTTTTTCAAAATTTGGAATCTTCATAAGAAAAGATTAAAATTATACACAATTTTACGCAATCAAAGTATCAGATCTTTCTTTATGTTTCGTTATACAAATAATTATAAATACAAAAACTCTACGTTGTCTATCTGTCATAGAATGTATCTACAGACACGAAAAGGGCCACTTAATATTTGTACAATATACATGTGAAATTGTCAACATATAACTTTCGCGTTGACACGTTGGTACCGTCTCATATCAGATAATCATTGTCAAGAACTAAAACTGCCGCGAAAAAATCTGAAACGAATAAACCATACAAATATTCATCTCTTATTCCATTTATCTCTCTTTCTAATTATCGTACAGAGCTGAGATGGCCCAGTTATTAGAACGCATCTTATCCGATGATTTCGGGTTTAAACCCAGGAAAGCACCACTATATATATGTGCTTAATTGTGTTATAATTCATCTCGAGCTCGGCGGTGAAGGGAAACATCGTGAGGAAATCTGCATGTGTCTAATTTTATCGAAATTCTGCCACATGTGCGTTCCACCAACCCGCATTGGAACAGCGTGGTAAAATTTGTTCTAAAAACCCTATCCTTAATAGGAGAGGTGGTCTTAGCCCAGCAATGGGAAATTTACGGGCGGTAACTTTACTAATAATCGTGTCATAATCAAACGATTAAAAAATTAAAAGTACAACACCACACTAAAAATGCAGGGCTTTTTCTTTTTTGCTCAGAGAATCGGAATTTCGATTCAACGGAGAAATGCTGCTTTACTTGCTCACAGTCACAATTTTTACAGTTATATTTTTTTGGTTTTTATTAGTGTACAATTAACGTCTTAATATTAATAAATCTTATATTAATATAGACCCTTACATATAAATAAGTAAAGGTCGAATATAACACTGCCCTTATCTTCTAGTATATAAACCTAGCTTTTCGTTTGAACACTTTTTGAAAAACTTTAGTGCAATGACTAAAAAAATGGTCTAAGCGTTTTCCTTTAATTTTCAATAATGATTATGGTTTAAACCTCAATATCACATTTAACACTAGTGACAATAAATAATTCATGAAACCCTGAACCCTGTTTTTTAATTAAAGAATAAGTCGCTTAATAATTTTAATTCTAAATAAGAAGTGAAAAATTAAGATCAAAGAGTAACGACCTTCTGACTTCTAATGATAAAGTTTCTTTGTTAAATCGTGGGTTTTTGCTTACAGTGGAAACATAATCTTAATAAGACTTGGTTTATTAAAATAATACTTAAACTGGCTTCGTTCTCGCACCATTTGTAATATTTGCAAAATGTTTTTTTTTTTTAATCTTTTTCGTAGTCAGAAATAGACATGATTTAACATTTCTAGATACGTGCTCACAAAATGTCATTAAGCTCATTACTTGTTTTCGATATGGATCGTATGACAGTTCATTGAACGTAATTTTATTTAAAAGTTAACGTTTGTGGACAAAATACATAAGTCGTGGGCACAGCTAGTAGGATGAAATTGTTTTCAGTATTTATTCTTGAACTATTCCACTTCTGGACGCTAAATATATAATTAGTGTGGCTTTACACAGACGACGATACAGATCACCCTATATTAGCATCATTGATGTAAACGATTGCTAGAAAAAAGCAACGCATTATTTTCTAACCATTCTTCTTTCTATCCTATCCGGCTGTGGACAATGGATAGAAAATCCAGCATCTCCGGAGGTAACCTGCTTTCGTTTGTAAAAGATAAAGTTACGCTTCAGTTCAACTGTTTTGCGATAGACCGAATAGGTCCCTATATATTGAAAAATATTAGTGATATCACACAGGTTTTAATATTTCAATTGAAAAACTATTCAATGCTAAAAATATTTGGAGATATTATAGTTTGATCATAAGAGTCATTTGAATAAATTCCTTACTGATCGGTTAGGATGTTATACTTGATACCATTTACTGTCATCATTATTTAATTTAAAAAAAAAAACACTTTGCACGATCGAAAGCAATATTACAATCATAGTTGTGGTTTCAATTGAGACACTTTCAACGTCCTACATTTAACCTTTTAAACGTATGCAATAAAAAAGTCGGTGGAAGATTCAAGTTATATCAAAGGTAAGCAAAATTAATCCTTCATACTCTCGCCTGCAGTTAATCGCTTATAATTTTACTGTTGCTTGAATTTAAATTGTAAAATAGTATTTGAAAAATCAATCAATAATTAAATATATATTATTGTAAATTTCAGGTTAAAGAACTTTATTACCCATAAATAGCCTTACAGTTTACTTTACAATGAGCAATACATATATCTTATATGCAAAGTTTGTTTTTTTGTGGTACAATCTGCGGCAGTACATATCCACATTGACCCAAAAAAGATAAATAAAAAAAAAAATTTAACTCGTATGATAAGATTTTTTTTTTCAGTGACATTCAAAACTACATATCCTACTGTTTTGATTTATATCTATCTATTTCCACATAAGGTTATAAAGTAGTTTAATGTTGCATATATTTTATATCGTTTGGTAAATAATGTATATGTCTGTAATATCATAAAATGCTGCCAAATAAAATACGTTATAAATAAATTGAATAATATAAAATAAATTGCTTACAAAAGTGACAAAACTTCCAATATTAAATAACATCAGATCCCCAAAACCCAACCTATCAGCCTGTGCTTAACATATTCATAGAAATGATCAAAATCAAAATCAAAATCAATGTATACTTTATTCAAGTGGGCTTTTACAAGCACTTTTAAATCGTCATTTAACAATTAAGTGAAGCTACCACCGGTTCGGAAAGTTGATTCTACCGAGAAGAACCGGCAAGAAACTCAGTAGTTACTCTTTTTCAACATTTAAAAAAAAACAGTCTATCCGGATCTCTCTCATCTCTCCAGGACCCATATGTTGGGACACTCGTGAAGAAAATACTAAGGATATTTTGGATTCTGGAACTATACTATGGATCATTTCTCACCTGTCCCGATTCGAGAAATCTTTCTTTGATTTCCGAACGTACAAACATTTTAACAGCATCATATAATACGCATATAACTCGAAATTCAATCGTAGAGCGGCATGGTTCGGTTTTAAAATGAAATGGCTCATTACATTTTATTGGTACGTTTCAGTTTATGGCGATAACTGCAGAGTAGCACAAGCATTTATCTATGATTTTTGTATAACTAACTACGTTACAAAAATACATTTATACGTTCATAAGAAATCAGAATTTGAATTCAGAATATTAGTGGAATATTGGTGTTGCCATATAAATAAACAAACTTGAAATTGATTATCATAATTTTAAAGTGAAAAGAATGTATAGACGACTTAATAAATCGTAAATAAATATGTATTCTGTTTATACATTAATAAGAAGTACATGGATTAGTGTAATAAAATATTAGTACCTCCACGAAACACGAAAAACAAAAAAGGCCCTTTTAAATTCTACAGAAATGCACTAAAGAACTGCTTCATGTCTCTTCAACTCTCAATGAATTAAGAAGGCAAAGAAAACCAGGAAGGACGATTAATTTAAAGGTCATATACTTTTAACTTAAAATAGAGCGAATACTTGGACTAAACCACGTAAAAACTAAAACTAGCATTAAGCATTCTATGATATTTAAAACTAATTGTAATGAAGAAAATTAAATTTATAAAAAAAAGTTAAGTAACAGCCTTTAAATTTCCTACTGCTGGACTAAGGACTCCTTTCCCATTAAGGAGAGGGTTTGGAACATATTACATCACGCTGTTCCAATCCGGTTAGGTGGAATGCACATGTGGCAGAAATACGATGAAATTAGACACATGCAGGTTTCCTCATGATGTTTTCCTTCATCCTCGAGCACGGGATGAATTATAAACACAAATTAAGCACATACATACAGTGGTGCTTGCCTGGATTTTAACGCGAAATCATCGGCTAAAATGCACTTGTTACAACCACTGGGTCATTTCGGCAAATTTAGAACAAGAAAAAATATTTACTTAAGAGATATAGATTTAAGGGGACTACATGAGCTAAATGCAAGTTTTAAAATGCCAAAAAGTATATAATCCAATGCAATAAACCAAATGAAAAAAATATATGTTAATCTTCAGGATAGATGCTAGTTATTAATTGTGTTGAAAACATGATGTAATTAATTTGGTACGATAGAAAAAAATCGCAAAGTTACCTCTAAAAAAGTCTTTTTTTGTTTTTTAACTACACTTACATACCTTCAATAATTTTGGTCTTTTGTCAGATTATTCTACAAACAATATACTAAAAATTTATTATCTTAATTATTTAGTGAAATCAATAGATTTTTTTTAAATCAGATTTTCTTATTTTCGACCAAAATGCGTAAGCATGTGTGCGTGAGCGCCTCGTACAGACACTGCCGGCCGAGGCCTGTTGCTATACAGACGTGTCGCTCTTTTCACCGCATCGTTGCGAATAAAATCTCGTAGATTTTATTTTTGTGTAATTTTAATTGTAAATTAATTGTCGAATATTATTCTTTTATGTAAAAAAATATATTAAGTTATAATAGTCTAGTTGTAGTTAGCCATTTATTTTTTTGTTAAGTTATTTTTTATAAAGTTTAATTTTGTAAACATGGGAAATAAAGTACAATCTGTGAAGAAAACTAAAACGTTCATATAAATTAAAAAGCCGAACATATGAAAGATAATATGAAAAGGTAAGAGTATTTAATTAGTAAACATATATATATATATATATATATATATATATTATAAATAATGATTATTGGAAAAAATTATTAAAAACAATGCAATTAGTTCGCATAGAATCAGATTTTTTGACAGATTTCTTACAGTCACCATGGAGTATTTGGTCAATGCAAGCAAGTCCAAGAAGAATGTGCGGGTTCGATCCCCGCACTCTGAACTAAAATTTTATTATTTTTAAAGGACTATATTTAAATATATATAACGAAGGGAACGTAGGAGATTGTGGGCGATCTTCTTCCATGATGTATATTCAGAAACGCGGCGAAGTCGGACGTTCCTCAATTCTTTGCTTTTTCTATATAAACAACCCTTGGCAACCGTCAGCTGTCAACAATCTCAGTATTGTCCACCATTGTGTCCGAATACGCCCAAATCGATTAGGATTTGACGTTCCGTTTTCCAATCTCCGACACGGCCATCATAACACATCACACGTCCCTGTGTGATGGTGCTGCAAAAGGGAAAACATTCTGCAATATCTCAAGCTCGGCCCATCCTGATCATCATTTAGTCAAAGAATAGGATTTGTTATGTAATAAACCACCGTTTAACATCAAGTTTATTTCAATTACATCATATAGTTACATTACATCATATTATAATGATGGCAACTCGCTCATTAGTGAACAGTATCATAAAAAAGTAGTAAATAACATCATAGCAGAAAATAATATCATAAATGTTAAAAAAAATTGTCGTTGCTATCACCTATATCGAGCGATAGCAACTCATGCCACCTCCATCAAGTGACGATAACCTTGCCACCTCCATCGAGTGACGATAACCTTGCCACCTCTATCGAGTGACGATAACCTTGCCACCTCCATCGAGTGACGATAACCATGCCACCTCCATCGAGTGACGATAACCATGTCATCTCGATTGAATGACGATAACCATGTCATCTCCCTCGAATGACGATAACCATGTCATCTCCCTCGAATGACGATAACCATGTCATCTCCCTCGAATGACTCTTACATACTGCCTTCAACAACTAATATAACAAACACATCACCTAAAACGAGCGATATGTTCCAGTACCAGCTTAGTAATGATACCAATTACTGTTCACTAACCAGAAAGAAAGCACCACTTAATTTAACTCATCATTCAGTCATTGGACTCGACATCTTCAACATCCCTAGACTCAGAAATATTATCATTGTCAGGCATTTTCTTAAACGATCATGGACGTACTTATAAGGTACGTTTAAAATCTATGGCCTTTAAAATATATGATGGTCAGGTAAGACATGAAAAACAACCTCTACCGTGATACCATTGATTTCAATCTGCGATAAAATTTGTAATCTACTGGTAATAGTGTTTTTGCCTATGCCAGACATCACAACAACATTATTAAAACGTTTTCCATAAAATTTACAAGCTATAGACTCTTTCATTAGCGAACACTCAGCACCAGAATCGTAAGTAAAATTAAACCGCTCACCAATATGTCGAAGCTGCCCGTCAGGCGAGTTGACGACGCACCCATTGACTCGCTTCTCTTGGGAAGGTCCGGCCATACTGCTGGTACTACCCTCCTTGTTGCCCCTCCGTGAATAGTTTTTCGCACAGTGACCTGTGGCATTGCAGTTGAAACAGGTAACAGAAGCAGCAGAAGAAGTCTTCCTAGATATGACGTCAGCAACTGGTGACTTTGGTTTCACGTCTTGACTCCTTGCTCCGATTCTTGAGCGACATTGTAGAGCTTTGTGACCCGGTTTGCCACAAATGTAACACTTTCCAGCAGGGGTATCAGTAGAAAAACGAGATCGTTTCTGGTCCTGACTGTGATCATGTGCGTAGGATATTTTTCGTTTCAAAAATAAGGTAGCTTTAAGTTCTTGTTGCAGGCGGTTTCTGGTGGTAATATTTTCCGTGAAGGAGATTCGCTGAACCCGAGGTTCGAATTGAGAAATATGCGCTAGGACAGTAGACACTGCAATTTGTTCAACTGAGAGATTTTTCCACTTTGACATAATAGACGACATCAATTTTGCTGCATATGAGGCTAAACATTCGTTCTCTTTTGGTCTACCATTGTTTCAATTAATCAAAAACGCAGCAGAAGTTTCGGCACTCTCATACCTGGCAATAAATAAATCCTTGAAGTTGCTCCAAGTCATTCCATTAAAAGACACTTGCGATAGCCAAGCCGAAGATTGTCCTTTAAGCGCACGACTCAAAGCCATCATGAGTGAAGCGCCTCGCAAGTTTGGATCCGTGATGCACATATCCGCGGTTGTAATCCATGCGCGAGCATCTACGTTGTCTTCATCTGGGTTGAATTCGGGTAGCTGGATATCTTTGCTAGTACATGGTGCTTTCATTGCCTCGATCAACGCCATAAAATTGCGGTTTTGCTGCTCCATAAGTAGGTGCCATTTTGTATCTCCGATACCACGTGCTTCGCGTCGATTTTCTGCTCGGTTACATCCCGCTTCTGATAACGAAGGGAACGTAGGAGATTGTGGGCGATCTTCTTCCATGATGTATATTCAGAAACGCGGCGAAGTCGGACGTTCCTCAATTCTTTGCTTTTTCTATATAAATAACCCTTGGCAACCGTCAGCTGTCAACAATCTCAGTGTTGTCCACCATTGTGTCCGAATACGCCCAAATCGATTAGGATTTGACGTTCCGTTTTCCAATCTCCGACATATATATATATATATTTTTTATAATTATTAAAATTTAATTCCTAACAACTATGCATTTATTTTTTCAGAATTAAGCAAATCGAAAAAAATAACACGGAAGCTATTTCTATTACGTTAGAGTTTAATTTTATCAATTTTGTTTATAATAGGAAATATAGTTATGTATGGATGAAATTTAATAATAAAAAAATAAATAAATACAAATTAGCACATCACATGAATATTTAGTGGTGCTTGCCTGGGTTTGAACCCGCAATAAGATGCGCGCGTTCTACCCACTGGGCCATCTTGAAATGTGTAATTGTTGTGAACCAAAGAACTAAAATATTTAGAAGTGTCATATACGTAATTCAATATTTTTTAAAGATTGGAAATAGTATCAATTGAAAAATTTTAGCTCGTAGCTTCAGTGAAAGTGGGTGAAATATTGATTGCAAGTATCCAAGATATTTTAATAACGAACGACGACGAGCGAATAATTAAAAAAAATATTTTAATAAAAAAATTGAAACGAAATTTATTTGTTTTTTTGTAAACCAAAAATGAATAAAAATATTTGAATTTAATTGAATCAGTTTTATTTCAAATATCAGTCAAAAACAATACAAATAATTCTAATATCCAAACTATTTTATTTTATCATAATTCCTGTAGTATCATAATTCCTGTAGTCACACATATTTTAAACCAATCCATTATCCTTTGTGAATTCCCTGAATCCTGGAAAGACGCACAAGTCATCCCCCTTCCCAAAAAAACAAATCCTTCATCTTACACTGATTATCGTCCTATATCCATTCTCCCTTTCCTGTCTAAAGTACTTGAGCGCCTTATCCACAATCAATTAAACCAATACCTTTCAAAAAATGTCCTATTGAATCCTTTACAATCTGGCTTTCGTCCTGGTCATAGTACGACTACGGCCCTGATCAAAATAACTGATGACATTAGATTAGGAATGGATAATCAACAGGTTACTGTGTTGACATTATTAGATTTTAGTAATGCTTTCAACACTGTAGACTTTGATATTCTTCTTGCTATTTTGTGTTCTCTTAACATATCTTCTAAAGTAATTGACTGGTTTCATTCTTACTTGTATGGGCGCCGGCAACGGATAAGAGTTCAAGATTCTTTCTCAGAATGGGCTCCTATAACTGCTGGCGTTCCACAAGGTGGCGTGTTGTCTCCCCTCTTGTTTTCGGTCTTTATAAGTACCATCACTTCTCATATATCTTCTCTCTATCACCTGTATGCAGATGATCTTCAGATCTATTCACAAAGTAAAATTGCGAACCTTCATGAAACTATACACTTAGTTAATAATGATTTATTAAATATTTCTAAGTGGTCTACTGCATTTGGATTACGAATAAACCCAAATAAAACACAGGTGCTGATTATTGGTAGTTCAAAATTAATTTCTCGTATATCTTTTTCGGATCTCCCGGTTGTACACTTTAATGGTGTTAACATACCATTCAGTGTTACAGTCAGAAATTTGGGAATTACCTTTGACCAGCACCTGTCTTGGGAACCACAGATAAGTGAGGTAAGTAAAAAAATTTTTGCAGCCTTTGGCTCCCTTCGAAGATTACGCAACTTTCTACCCATCCCTACCAAAATTATGTTAGCACAGTCACTCCTACTACCAATTCTCGATTATGCTGATGCATGTTATCTTGATCTAAAAGAGGAGCAACTTAACAAACTTGAGCGTCTCCAAAATCTTTGCATCCGATTCATATTTGGTCTTCGTAAATATGATCACGTTTCGGAATTTCGTAAAAAGCTCAAGTGGCTCCCAATCCGGCTTCGCAGGAATACTCACATCCTTCAACTTCTATACTGTATTCTGTTCAATCCGTCTTCTCCTTCATATCTAAAAGAACGTTTCCAATTTCTCAGTTCTTCACATACCCATAATCTTCGTTCTGAAGAGAATTTGGTTTTAAAAATACCACCCCATACAACATCTTTTTATAGTAACTCATTTACAGTCCATTCAATTCGTCTTTGGAACTCTCTTCCACTAGAAGCAAGACGTGCACCAAACATTACTTCTTTTAAAAAAATGATAAAAGAGCACTATCTTGCTTCATGAAGTAATACTGTAATTAAAGACTTTATTTATTATGTAAGTATCTATAGTATGTAAATGTATATATTTATAATGTGTATGTATATTATATTATTATATAATTATATATTTATGGAATTTTTATTTATGTATCGTATATATACATATATATATTGTATCTATTTTTTATTTTTTTTTATGTATTAAATAATTTGTACACCCCTACCATCCTATCTCTCTCCTCTACCAAAGGTTGCCTGGAAGAGATCGCTGTTTTAGCGATAAGGCCGCCTATTGTACATTTTTCTATTCTTTGTTTTTGTAAAATTGTTCCTATTATTTTTGTCTATATTGGTGTGCAATAAAGAGTATATAAATAAATAAATAAATAAATATTTTTATGAGATTTATGACTAAACCCACTGTGATTGACCGAGTTAACCAATAATTCTACTAAACCGACTTGACGATATTATTTTTATAGTAACTTTTTGATGCTGACTTTTTTAACTTAATTTTTTTTCTTTGTGTACCGATATTAGTAAAACGAACAAACTCTACGCTTTTTGTCAATGTACAAATTATGAACAGTTCCAATTTTATTTAATAAATCGCTTAACAAACTTACAAAATTTAAAAATAGGTACGATTTAATATTTAGTATTACAACTAATTGAATTGATACAGTAAAAATTAAAGAAAAAAATGTTTAAATTAACTATTTTTTGTACATAAAATAATAATAATTTAAGTTTAATTAATTCAGTTTAATTTTATCATAATTTTTTAAATGACACAAAGAAATTAAAACAATTCTGTTGTCCTGTCTATTTTTATGAAATCTATGATTGATAGAATTGATAGAATTGACTTCGCTTCGCTTTCGCTCGGCGCGGCGCGCGGCGGTTCGGCGCCATCTATTGGAATATTCAGGCGTAACCTCGCCGCCTCGTTAAGCGTAGTGCGCGCGGGGACATGCCGTTTTTGACGTTAGTGTAAGTGTGTGCGCGTGATTCTCAAGGGCAATTAGCTCCTGTAGTCCCCTTAAGAGTATTTAATGCTGTAATTAAAGTGTCTGTATAATAAATATCGACCTGAAATCCATTAAGACGCTCCCTTCTGCCCTTGACCTCTTGACTACCACATTAGCAAATTCTTTAATAAATAGCCCCATTAAAACCTTATTAATTTAAACAGTCCATAAAAGAAGATTAAATCGTGCGGTAGTTGAAGGCATCCCTTATTATTTATGTGTGGAAAGTTATACCTCGTTAGTTGCAGACTTCGAGGTCCAGGGTTCAAAACCGGGTCTACGAACGATTAATTCAATTTTTGACATTATTTAGACTGCCGACCGACTGTTCAAAAATTTGAAGCCAGGATACCGAGAACTATAAACACATAATATTGTTACCTTTCTGGGTGGTTGGGTGTAAAGAAACAATATTAGGTTATAAAATTTTTAATGCACAGTAACATAGTATTATAAACAACCAATTACTTAATTTACTAGTTACTTATGTTACTTCTTATAATGACTATTATATAAAATTATGCCAGCTAGACTCAGCGTGGGTCACTTGGGATAAAAGGCAAGCTTGAAAATTCAATGTTAACTAATCCAATATTTAAGGTTGAAAATTAGGCGCCACTGACGAATAAATTAGTTGATGTGGTTTGAAAGAATACACCGTTCGCCAGACCGGTGTAAACGAAATTTATAATATAATTGAAAGGGAAAGGAAAAAAAATACATCACCAAAGTCTTCAGCTACACGTGGATACCGACAACGGCTTAGGGAACAGGCCTGCCGTCCTTGGAGTTGCACCAGCCGCTATCTGGGCACACTCAACCAGGAACCTGGAGCCGTTCACTCTTAATATTTCCATTCAAGAAGTTCACGTGGTGGGTAAATCCGATTAAAAAAAAACCTCCTTCTGGAGGTTCAAAGTCCTGCTTACACAAATTGACGATCTCAACTCCGGAGAACCATTTCAAAGGGTCAAATTTTTTACGAGTCGGTAAACATGATATAAAGTTCTGTCAAACTTCAAAACTTCATTGTTAATATGAATTCGATATATTCAGTATATCGAATTAGAAGTTTGGATTCGGTGTGAAGCCGATAGTTCCAAAATTCAAAAAGAACGAAATCGAAAGTTCACGAACCTTTGAAAGGTTAGCGAGTGTGACCAGTATCACTACCAAAATACCCTTAATGAAAAAGGAATTATATCCATAATTAAATCAGGGAAATAATTTTGGAATAATTATTAAAATTAAGAAAAGCCAAATATAAGGCAAAGTAAATTTATCATAACTAGACTCCGACACCTACATCGAAGAACTAACCTTTAAACTGGAAGACAGCTATTAAAATAAATCTGAAACGATGTGAAATGACCTCTAATAAAATTCAACAAACGAATTGGATGATTAAAGTCTTATTTTAATAATTGTTTTAATGCACCTTTAAAATAAATGTAATTTATTTTATTAATTAAAATTTTAGAAAATGCCAAGTCGAAGCGTTATACTAGCAACACCGATATAAATTAAGTGGGAAATGGGTCAATGGCACGGAATTTAGCGAATTGAAACTTTTTTGACGTTTTATATAATTATAAAAAAAAGTTAAAATTATGAAAATAATTTTTAATGTAAAACAGTACCAACACTTCTATCATAAAACTATTAATACTGTTAAAGATGTACAACACATGTTAAGTGAATGTGTACGATTTCAATTTGGAAGAGAAGCTATTATGAGACTTATGAATTTGAATAATTTTGACATAGGAATGTTTGTTGATATTCTTGCTAGACCAACATCTAAAGAGTCTATAACATTGTTCAAATTCATAAGTCACATGTGATTACTTTATTTATAGATTAGATATATATTAGAATTAATGTAATTATTTACGATGGGGCTGGCATGTATGTACATTAGTATAAAAGTCCCTAAATAAAATTAAAGAAAAAAAAAACTATTAATAACTGGTAGTCGCCCGCGGCTTCACTAGCGCTTTAGGGCTTTGTTTGTCATGTGTTAGACAAAAAAGTTTCTTGAAGTTCAAGTTTACTTCATACCAAATTTCATCATATTCGGTTCAGCCATTTGGTCGTGAAAGAGTGACAGTCAGACACACAGAGTTACTTTCACATTTGTAACATTACTATAAATATAGATTTTATGAATAACTTTCTAGTAACAAATTAATATTATAGCTCTCTTCACCACTTTGCCCAAGGTGACATAATTCGAGTAACATTTTATTATGTAGGTTTAACAGCATGTTGAATACGTAAATGGTAAAAAGTTAAGTAATGAGTTTTTTTTCGGTTCTTGTCAGAATCTACATATCAAAACAGTGGTCCCTTTGATTTTTAATTTATCGTATAACATATTCAAAAGTTCTTATAAAAGCCTTAATGGAGCCTTTCGGTAAAAAAAAGTTTGATTTTATTTTAAATCTTTTATTGCACAACACATACATAATTGATAACACAAAGACGGTCTTACCGCTTATAGCGATCACACACAGCCTTTGATGGAAGAAGTTTTGTGAGAGAACGGATACAACAACACGTAGGTGGATATAATAACTATTGCATAAGAACATATCACAAATATACAAACAAAATGTTATAAGTGTAATGGTTTTTTTGGCAAATATTTGTGAGATATGTTTCAAAATATGTAATATTCGATGAAACGAATAAATTAATTATATTTTGATAAATAATATAAAAGCGCAGAACCTTTATATCATACGTAATTCCACACATATTTTGTCAAATATGAGTATAACTTTCAATAATTTCTTATTGAAAGTTATTTTTTATACTTTATTACATAAAAAATAAGTAAAATACGGTATGAAATTTTCAAAATATGCATTCACTATTTAGTACAAGTCACGGTCACAGAAATAATAAATAATTTATTTCAGATGACCCAATCGTCAAGATTTCGACGATGATGATTGGCAGATGTGCAAATAGACCTGATGATGAGTGGTCAACAGTATCCATAGACATTGGCCGGTAAGAAGTATTAGCAATTTCTTACATCGCCAATGTGTCACTCACTTTGGGAACTAAGATCCCTTGTGCCTGTAATAACACTGACTCTCTCATCTTACAAAGCACACACCTTACAGGAACACAACAATACTAAATATTCCTGTTTGACGGTAGAATATTCAGTAAAGTAAAGTAAAGTAACAACCTGTATATTTCCCACTGCTGAGATAAGGCCTCCTCTTCCATTAACGAGAGGGTCTGGAACATATTCCACCACGCTGTTCTAATGCGGGTTGGTGGAATGCACATGTGGCAGATTTCGATGAAATTAGACACATGCAGGTTTCCTCACGATGTTTTCCTTCACCGCCAAACACGAGATGAATTATAAACACAAATTAAGCACATCGGTAATCGCAATCATCGGTTAAAATGCACGCGTTCTAACCACTGGGCCATCTCAGCTCTCAGAATATTCAAGTGAGTGGTTATCTACTTTTTAATTTTCAATTATGATTTAAAGAGTACGAAGTTCCTTTAAAGTAACTTTTATTTATTTTCACTTGTACCCTTCAATCTGATCTTGCAAGTAAATTCGATCCACTTTTCATTGTCCGATTGAACAGAAATTTTGCACACTCGATTGTTTCTCGTAACAATACACGATTATGCAGCCATTTATAATCCAAAATGGCGGCGGCCACAAAGTGGCGATTTATACTCGTACCCCATTAACCCCAACGATATGCATATCAAAGATATTTTCTGTTGAGCAGTTAGTGTTAATTTGGTATTTGTGAATAAACTTAACAATGCGGTTTATCATTTACTAATAATTTATTGTGGATAAATTTTCATTAAATTACCGTACAACCAGGGCCGTATTTCGGGGAGGGCAACCGGGGCAACTGCCCTGGGGCCTCCACATGAGAGGGGGCCACAGTTTTCAGCAAGTTAACAAATACTGAGATATAGTCAAATTATAATAATGTTACTACTTAATATTTTAAAAGTTACCGATAAAAATACGAAACAATTCATAGATTACTGATTGAAATAAAAAAAACTAATTAATTCATAATAATATAATTATTAGGGTGTTCACGCTTCTGTTTGTCTAGGGCCGTCACTGCTTTGTGGCCCCGGGGCCTCCACACCTTTAAATCCGACTCTGCGTACAACTGCGTGAATTTATTATTACGTAACGCACCCGTAAACATCAACCACGGCCACCAATTCTACTTCTTGTCATATAATGTTATGGATTTAATATTTTACTTGGTGGTAGGGCTTTGTGCAAGCCTGTCTGGGTAGTTACCACCCATTCATCAGTTATTCTAACGCCAAATAACAGTACTCAGTATTGTTGTGTTCCGGTTTGAAGGGTGAGTGAGCCAGTGTAACTACAGACACAAGGGACGTAACATCTTATTTCCCAAGGTTGGTGGCACATTGACCATGTAAGGAATAGTTAATATTTCTTACAGCGTCATTGTCTATGGGTGATGGTGACCACTTACCTCAGGTGGCCCATATGCTCGTCCGCCAACCTATAATATAAAAAAAAATATCTCGAATGTACGAATTTTGTAGAAGTATATTGTCAACTAAAAATACATATTTTTTTAACATTTAATTCGATCGGGTCTATCGTATACCTGATTACTATAGATATTCTTAGAATTAGGTTTTAGGAAATGTTAATCTTACATCTTAAATAATTTTTCCATAGCACGTAACATTGGCGAAATAATCTGTTTCCTCTTCTTCTTCAAAAATAATTCGAACGTTAAAATAACATTTAATTATACCATTCTAATTATCCTACTTCTGGTTATTAATAATATTACAAACAAAAGGCAATAAATCTTAACATCCATTTGATAAATTAAACAAACTGAAAAGAATCTAGATTTATAACTTAAAAGATTATTTTTTTATTAAATGGCGAGTTTTCGGTACATTAAGCTGTTTCACGAGCCATCGCCTCACGGTCAGTCGCTTGGTGACGGCGAACTTTTTTAATTATTTGCGTACCAACGTTATTATTTAAAACATTTTTTTCAAAATTTGGAATCTTCATAAGAAAAGATTAAAATTATACACAATTTTACGCAATTAAAGTATCAGATCTTTCTTTATGTTTCGTTATACAAATAATTATAAATACAAAAACTCTACGTTGTCTATCTGTCATAGGATGTATCTACAGACACGAAAAGGGCCACTTAATATTTGTACAATATACGTGTGAAATTGTCAACATATAACTTTCGCGTTGACACGTTGGTACCGTCTCATATCAGATAATCATTGTCAAGAACTAAAACTGCCGCGAAAAAATCTGAAACGAATAAACCATACAAATATTCATCTCTTATTCCATTTATCTCTCTTTCTAATTATCGTACAGAGCTGAGATGGCCCAGTTATTAGAACGCATCTTATCCGATGATTTTGGGTTTAAACCCAGGAAAGCACCACTATATATATGTGCTTAATTGTGTTATAATTCATCTCGAGCTCGGCGGTGAAGGGAAACATCGTGAGGAAATCTGCATGTGTCTAATTTCATCGAAATTCTGCCACATGTGCGTTCCACCAACCCGCATTGGAACAGCGTGGTAAAATTTGTTCTAAAAACCCTATCCTTAATAGGAGAGGTGGCCTTAGCCCAGCAATGGGAAATTTACGGGCGGTAACTTTACTAATAATCGTGTCATAATCAAACGATTAAAAAATTAAAAGTACAACACCACACTAAAAATGCAGGGCTTTTTCTTTTTTGCTCAGAGAACCGGAATTTCGATTCAACGGAGAAATGCTGCTTTACTTGCTCACAGTCACAATTTTTACAGTTAAATTTTTTTGGTTTTTATTAGTGTAATTAACGTCTTAATATTAATAAATCTTATATTAATATAGACCCTTACATATAAATAAGTAAAGGTCGAATATAACACTGCCCTTATCTTCTAGTATATAAACCTAGCTTTTCGTTTGGACACTTTTTGAAAAACTTTAGTGCAATGACTAAAAAAATGGTCTAAGCGTTTTCCTTTAATTTTCAATAATGATTATGGTTTAAACCTCAATATCACATTTAACACTAGTGACAATAAATAATTCATGAAACCCTGAACCCTGTTTTTTAATTAAAGAATAAGTCGCTTAATAATTTTAATTCTAAATAAGAAGTCAAAAATTAAGATCAAAGAGCAACGACCTTCTGACTTCTAATGATAAAGTTTCTTAGTTAAATCGTGGGTTTTTGCTTACAGTGGAAACATAATCTTAATAAGACTTGTTTTATTAAAATAATACTTAAACTGGCTTCGTTCTCGCACCATTTGTAATATTTGCAAAATGTTTTTTTTTTTAATCTTTTTCGTAGTCAGAAATAGACATGATTTAACATTTCTAGATACGTGCTCACAAAATGTCATTAAGCTCATTACTTGTTTTCGATATGGATCGTATGACAGTTCATTGAACGTAATTTTATTTAAAAGTTAACGTTTGTGGACAAAATACATAAGTCGTGGGCACAGCTAGTAGGATGAAATTGTTTTCAGTATTTATTCTTGAACTATTCCACTTCTGGACGCTAAATATATAATTAGTGTGGCTTTACACAGACGACGATACAGATCACCCTATATTAGCATCATTGATGTAAACGATTGTTAGAAAAAAGCAACGCATTATTTTCTAACCATTCTTCTTTCTATCCTATCCGGCTGTGGACAATGGATAGAAAATCCAGCATCTCCGGAAGTAACCTGCTTTCGTTTGTAAGAGATAAAGTTACGCTTCAGTTCAACTGTTTTGCGATAGACCGAATAGCTCCCTATATATTGAAAATAATAGTGATATCACACAGGTTTTAATATTTCAATTGAAAAACTATTCAATGCTAAAAATATTTGGAGATATTATAGTTTGATCATAAGAGTCATTTGAATAAATTCCTTACTGATTCCCATTGACTGTTGTCTATGGATGGTCGGTTAGGATGTTATACTTGATACCATTTACTGTCATCATTATTTAATTTAAAAAAAAAACACTTTGCACGATCGAAAGCAATATTACAATCATAGTTGTGGTTTCAATTGAGACACTTTCAACGTCCTACATTTAACCTTTTAAACGTATGCAATAAAAAAGTCGGTGGAAGATTCAAGTTATATCAAAGGTAAGCAAAATTAATCCTTCATACTCTCGCCTGCAGTTAATCGCTTATAATTTTACTGTTGCTTGAATTTAAATTGTAAAATAGTATTTGAAAAATCAATCAATAATTAAATATATATTATTGTAAATTTCAGGTTAAAGAACTCTATTACCCATAAAGAACCTTACAGTTTACTTTACAATGAGCAATACATATATCTTATATTCAAAGTTTGTTTTTTTGTGGTACAATCTGCGGCAGAACTAGAAATATATAAAAAAAATATATTTAACTCGTATGATAAGTTTTTTTTCAGTGGTATTCAAAACTACATATCCTAGAGCTTTGATTTATATCTATCTATTTCCACATAAGGTTATAAAGTAGTTTAATGTTGCATATATTTTATATCGTTTGGTGAATAATGTATATGTCTGTAATATCATAAAATGCTGTCAAATAAAATACGTTATAAATAAATTGAATAATATAAAATAAATTGCTTACAAAAGTGACAAAACTTCCAATATTAAATAACATCAGATCCCCAAAACCCAACCTATCAGCCTGTGCTTAACATATACATAGGCATAGAAATGATCAAAATCAAAATCAATGTATACTTTATTCAAGTGGGCTTTTACAAGCACTTTTAAATCGTCATTTAACAATTAAGTGAAGCTACCACCGGTTCGGAAAGTAGATTCTACCGAGAAGAACCGGCAAGAAACTCAGTAGTTACTCTTTTTCAACATTTAAAAAAATACAGTCTATCCGGATCTCTCTCATTTCTCCAGGACCCATATGTTGGGACACTCGTGAAGAAAATACTAAGGATATTTTGGATTCTGGAACCATACTATGGATCATTTCTCACCTGTCCCGATTCGAGAAATCTTTCTTTGATTTCCGAACGTACAAACATTTTAACAGCATCATATAATACGCATATAACTCGAAATTCAATCGTAGAGCGGCATGGTTCGGTTTTAAAATGAAATGGCTCATTACATTTTATTGGTACGTTTCAGTTTATGGCGATAACTGCAGAGTAGCACAAGCATTTATCTATGATTTTTGTATAACTAACTACGTTACAAAAATACATTTATACGTTCATAAGAAATCAGAATTTGAATTCAGAATATTAGTGGAATATTGGTGTTGCCATATAAATAAACAAACTTGAAATTGATTATCATAATTTTAAAGTGAAAAGAATGTATAGATGACTTAATAAATCGTAAATAAATATGTATTCTGTTTATACATTAACAAGAAGTACATGGATTAGTGTATTAAAATATTAGTACCTCCACGAAACACGAAAAACAAAAAAGGCCCTTTTAAATTCTACAGAAATGCACTAAAGAACTGCTTCATGTCTCTTCAACTCTCAATGAATTAAGAAGGCAAAGAAAACCAGGAAGGACGATTAATTTAAAGGTCATATACTTTTAACTTAAATTTTCTTTTAGCTTAAAACTAGCATTAAGCATTCTATGATATTTAAAACTAACTGTAATGAAGAAAATTAAATTTATAAAAAAAAGTTAAGTAACAGCCTGTAAATTTCCTACTGCTGGACTAAGGACTCCTTTCCCATTAAGGGGAGGGTTTGGAACATATTACATCACGCTGTTCCAATCCGGTTAGGTGGAATGCACATGTGGCAGAAATACGATGAAATTAGACACATGCAGGTTTCCTCATGATGTTTTCCTTCATCCCCGAGCACGGGATGAATTATAAACACAAATTAAGCACATACATACAGTGGTGCTTGCCTGGATTTTAACGCGAAATCATCGGTTAAAATGCACTTGTTACAACCACTGGGTCATTTCGGCAAATTTAGAACAAGAAAAAATATTTACTTAAGAGATATAGATTTAAGAGTATTTAATGCTGTAATTAAAGTGTCTGTATAATAAATATCGACCTGAAATCCATTAAGACGCTCCCTTCTGCCCTTGACCTCTTGACTACCACATTAGCAAATTCTTTAATAAATAGCCCCATTAAAACCTTATTAATTTAAACAGTCCATAAAAGAAGATTAAATCGTGCGGTAGTTGAAGGCATCCCTTATTATTTATGTGTGGAAAGTTATACCTCGTTAGTTGCAGACTTCGAGGTCCAGGGTTCAAAACCGGGTCTACGAACGATTAATTCAATTTTTGACATTATTTAGACTGCCGACCGACTGTTCCAAAATTTGAAGCCAGGATACCGAGAACTATAAACACAATATGAATTACTATGCTAAACATATAACAAAAAAATATTGTGGCCTAAGTTACTCATTATATTTCTTATCTGTCAGTGTTCCCGTCAAAATCGGTACAGATATTAGCCGGAACAAACAAACATACAGACAGACAAAAAATTGTAAAAAATGTTATTTTAGTATATGTACCGTGTATACATACATAGACATTGAGTAAAAAAGGGCTACTTTATATAATTTACCTTCTATTTATTTATTTTTATTTCGTCTTTTTTCCGGAATAGTTGAACTGTGGAGCTTGTAAGAGTAGAGTGAGCTGGTTTCACTTGGATGGGCGTGAACCACCTTCGTCTACACTTTCTGTCAGGTGAGATGGAAGACAGACGCTTATTCCATTACAAATATATATATATATAAACCTTATATTAATGTAATAATTTGCTTTTTTTCGATTTTGACGACCTCCGAATCGGGTAGTGCGTACAATGGTTTTCATGGGTACGCCACTGTGAGGTCCCGGATTCGATTCCCGGTCGAGTCTATGTAGAATATTTATCAGTTTTCTATGTTGTGTTTGCGGTACCGTCGTTACTTCTGATATTCCATAATATACGTGCTTTAGCCACTTAGATTGGGATCAGAATAATGTATGTGATGTTGTCCAATAATTATTTATTAAATTTTCATTTTCGTCAATGACGTGGAAATGAATGGCCAGATAAAGGCACTCGAGGACGCAATCGAGCCAATTTATACGAAGGTTTTTATCTTTGCCATTCATTATCTAAATCCACGCTTAATATATTGACGCAGGTGTCGGCTTTGTTAAGAGGAAATTTAATAACGAACGTATTAACTTAAATAGATTATTAATTCTATTATTGAGATTCGAAATTTAAATACTAGTTTTTTTTTAAATAAATAAATATTGGAACATCACATACATTACTCTGATCCCAATGTAAGTAGCTGAAGCACTTTTGTTATGGAAAATCAGAAGTAACGACGGTACCACAATCACCCAGACCCAATACAACATAGAATACTAATGAACTTTTCTGCATCGACTCGATCGGGAATCGAAGCCGGGGCCTTGGAGTGGCGTACCCAAGAAAACCGATGTGCATACTACTCGATCACGGAGGTCATCATATGTACTCTAATTATTGTGTAGTGTCACAGGTTTTTTATTTGGAAATGAGTTGTAAACGGTACATTGAGAGGCGAATGTTTTCCTCGAAATGAGAACTGCCACAAGAAATGTGGTCGGTACTCAGAAATTTATTAATTTTCTCAATTTAATTTGATATGCTGTTATATGAATACATTTACTTGACTTATGCAACTTTAAAATGACTAAACATAATATGGCTCTTTACTAGTAATAGTAAAACCTCATTTGAAACAATATATATATTTTTAAATCAATATATCATAAGCAACGACTCTTTATGTACTATATAATAATGAACACGATAAACATGAAAGTAAGCAATTATAGTGAAATAAACATCAAAATGTTTGAAAATTGTTTAATGACGAGATTAAAATACAAGTCAAAGTAATAAGCCTATAGATACGTGATATATTGTTCAATATATGCTTGGATAAAACAAAGGTTAACGGAAACCAGTTCTAAATTTAAATATAGTTAAAAATAGAAGCATTTTATTTGCTTATTGATTGTCAAAAAATCAAATATCATAAATATAGATCATTTATTACTATTCTCTAACCAAGGAAAATATTTAATTTGTAATAAAAAAAAATACCAATTATTTACTATAATTCTTTTTTTGTTTTTATACTTTTGTCTTACGCACACTAACATCTTGTAAGCTCTTGTTCGCTTAATCATAATGCACGCACACAAAAATTGAACACGGAATGCCTTTGTGATTGATTAAACCTATAGTCTATTTTAAAAGAGAATACGACCTGAAAATTAATGAGAAAAATAATTAAGAGGAATAACGAAGCTTCATGAGAGGAACTACATCGCCTATTGGAAATCAAACAGCAATTAAAAAAACAAAGTGTTGAATGGTAATCTGTATAAAAACAGAGAGCAAAAGTACATAGTTAAGCAAGAAAATAATGATAATTATGTAGCCGCCGAGATGGCTCAGTGGTTAGAACGCGTGCATCTTAACCGATGATTGCGGGCTCAAACCCAGGCAAGCACCGCTGAATATTCATGCTTAATTTGTGTTTATAATTCATGTCGTGCTCGGTGGTGAAGGGAAACATCGTGAGAAAACCTGCATGTGTCAAATTTCATTGAATTTCTGCCACATGTGTATTTCACCAACCCGCATTAGAATAGCGTGTGAATATGTTCAAAACCTTCTCCTCAAAAGGTGAGGAGGCCTTAACCCAGCAGTGGTAAAATTACAGACTGTTGTTGTTTATTATTCGAAAACTCATTCAACGAATTCATAGAAAAAAAGCTTCATTATCAATTCAAAATGTCAACCATATTCAAAATGGCGGCGTCGCATCAGCGCGGGAATATTGCATTTTCATCTGACATTTCCGTGTCAGAATGGCGATGTATTTTGGAGCCCTTTTGTTGTTTCCTGCATTGGACGTAAACACAGGCGAAATTAATTTTCCAGTTTCAATCTTGTCTGCGATAAATAACTTTTTACATCATTGAAAACGAAAAACGTAATTAAATAGATACTTTAATATCGAATATTTGATTGTAAGTCTTTTGTATTATAAATACAAATTAATTAGACTTCAAAATAACAAGCAAAAAATAATATGAAATTGGGGATAAAGTTGGTTTCAATCTACTTATCGACATATACAATTCATTTTAACAAATACACTATTTTCAACCTCAAAATTCTGTAGCATATTTAGTATCAGTATTGGACCCGTACGAAGCCGGGGCGGGTCGCTAGTTAATTATAATATTCGACTATGACAATGACATGAACATAGCCACGTCACGGAAGGTGACTCAAATATCCAAATAACCTATAAATAAAATATTCGGCCGAGTATCGCTAACGTGCTCCTCAGAATTGCTCCGTTCCCTTCCGTTCCGTTCCTTTACTTTGTCATGGATCCTATGCTCAGAACCTTATCAAATTTTCACCAAACTACTCTTGAAGTATATCCTTGATAATAAAAAAAGAGTCGTCCAAAATTGGATGGGGCAATTTTAAGTTCTTTACCTATTTATCGCGCACATAATGCAAATTTAAGACTTATAACGTTTTCACATGGATACCATCATCAAAAATAGACTAAATTAAAATGGGACCAGATGGGAAGCACTGATAACCTCATTTTTGAAGTCGTTTGAAAATATGTTGAATACGTAATTATTTTTAATACTTTTTAGTGCATATTTATTTGTTTTAAAATAGTGTTTTGATTGAAGTTGGTTTTTCTTTTTGTTAAAATTTTATTTCTTAAAATAATTTTATTCAATATCACATGTGCGGGCGGGCGTATTTCAGAGTGTTCAATAAGATATACATACATATATGTATAATTTATAAAGCTAGTATATATGACGACCTCCGTAGCCGAGTGGTGTGTACACCGGTTTTCATGGGTACGCCACTCCGAGGTCCCGGGTTCGATTCCCGGCCGAGTCAATGTAGATTGTCATTAGTTTTCTATCTTGTTTTGGGTCTGGGTGTTTGTGGTGCTGTCGTTACTTCTGATTTCCATAACACAAGTGCTTTAGCTACTTACATTGGAATCAAAGTAATGTAAATGTTGTCTCATATTTATTTATATATAAAAACTTTTTTAGAATCCACCTAATTAAACTGAAATGAATAATATTAGACTACTTAAAAGTCGATTCACGATTATATAACGTAGTTATAGTTATTTGGATATTTGGAGTTTGTACCCAGTAAAAAGTTATGAGGTAACGAATAAAAAAAAAGAATAATAGGTACAGACGAATTGATAATAATTATTCTCCAAAATATATTGTTAATTGGGCAACCCTTTTTAAAAGTTTAATGCGTCCACAGCCTCACCTGAAGATCTATAAATAGCGTAAGCTTTCTGGCTCACCACTTTCTTATTCCAAGCCACTTAACAAATTCCTGATGAGGGTTTCGCTAACAGAAAGAATAATAAACGACGAAGGTTTGTAAATACAATTTGTAAATATTTTACACTAAATAGCTAAGCTATGACTTTCTTTATTCATAGAACTGTTTTCGTGTGTTCACATGTATCAGATTTGCTAAACCTTAGGAAATACATTAAAACAATTTACTAGAATATTGTAGGTATTTTTATTACAAGGCCCACAGAAAAGTCCGAAATCAGACGTTATAAGAAATCCTTATTTATACATAGATCTTTAAAACTACTCAAATGATTTGGATGCGGTTATTTTTATTAGATAGTTGGATTCAAAAGAAGGTTTATATGTATAATATATGTACAATATAGGAGATAAACATTGGTTACTTTAGCGGTTTTTAAAGTGATGATAAATAAGCACATTTTTTGCGCTTACATTGCAAACACTGGCTGATACGACATGGATCAATATAATGTAGTACAGTATTGTACAACTTAAAAAGGTTTTCTTAAAAAAGCTGCAATGGTATATGTCTATCTCTTGACAACCCACAATAAAAATTTTTTTTTCTGTAGTTTTTCCGAGAATTAATGACATATTTTTGAAGCTATTTTAAGCAATGCAGCAGCAATCCTTATCTAATTAAGTACCATAAATACATTGTGCGTAATATAGATCAATACAGCCCTTTAAATCTTGTAATTGAAACGAATGTTTTCGAAGATATTACAGATTTAAAACGCAGATGACATAAACAACAATTTTGACAAAAAAAAAACCGACTTCAAAAGACAAACAAAAATGCTCTAAAAAGTAAAAAATAATTGCTTACTATTATTCTACAACTTAATAATCAAGTAACTTATTCTACTTACCAATATGTAGGTTCTGTGTTTCCACGCAAGGAGATAAGTATGTACCTACCCACTTTAAATCTAACTTAACACAAACCTATAAATAACAAACAATAATCACAATATTTTTTAGATTTATACTATTTAAAATGAAATTAAAAATATTTAGACTATTTAAAAGTCAGCAAAGTTATTACGATAATATATTATAGTTAAAATTAATGTTATTTTTGGAGTCGGTGTCAGCCAAGGTAGGTTTTGTAAATATATTATATACTCCAAATTTGTAAATCTGGTCTATCGATAAATACACTTCTTCTTGATGTTTTTTTAAACCCTCACATTTAATTTCTGAAATGGCTTTAAGAATGTTGTTTCATGATTTCAACAAAAAATATGGGAACGATTTTTTTATTTACAATTGACTTTTTCTTTTGTCTTACACCCAGATGTCGATACACCTGCATCGAATTGTTAACAAAAAAAATATTCGCAATCGTACACTTTTGTACAATATTTCTTTTATGTTTAAGAAAAGGGTTGGCGTAATTGACCGTATAAATATAAGCAATAAAAACACAGATGTTGGTAATTATTAAATTTTATGGCGACCTTTAAGATTTACACTAATGACAAATAACAATTACTTTTTATGATAGTGAATATATATTATCTATTTGTTAGAGAGGAGGGGGCTCTTAAAAGGACGTGTTGGGCACGCCCGTAACCAGACAAGAGAAAGGAGCGTTACGGGTCACTTGACTACGAACTGTTTCAAACTTTTGTAATTCTATATCTACACCATCCTAACCGTAATTTTTTGAGTTAAATATCGGCTACATTTTTGTTTCACGGTTTGCTTGTGTTTAACGTGATTGTGTTAATACGTAGCGTATTGTTGCGGTATCTTGGCTGACACCGACTCCAAAAATAACATTAATTTTAACTATAATATATTATCGTAATAACTTTGCTGACTTTTAAATAGTCTAAATATTTTTAATTTCATTTTAAATAGTATAAATCTAAAAAATATTGTGATTATTGTTTGTTATTTATAGGTTTGTGTTAAGTTAGATTTAAAGTGGGTAGGTACATACTTATCTCCTTGCGTGGAAACACAGAACCTACATATTGGTAAGTAGAATAAGTTACTTGATTATTAAGTTGTAGAATAATAGTAAGCAATTATTTTTTACTTTTTAGAGCATTTTTGTTTGTCTTTTGAAGTCGGTTTTTTTTTTTGTCAAAATTGTTGTTTATTGTTAGATTTTTAGTGAATTTGAAGTTTAATTACTATTTTGTCTGATATCTAATATGGGTAGACCTACCAAACGTGCTGCTCGTATGAGACAGCGCCGGTTAAATGAAACGAACGAAAACAGGGAGAAACGCCTATTTCAACAGAAAAAATCTACTTCGAGGATAATTTCAAAAGAGACTTGCGAAGGGCGCAGAAATAGGCTTTCAAAAATGCGACTTTACATGAAAAAAGTTTTGAGCAGAGAAACTATCGAAAAACGTAGTCAACGCCTCAGCTTGATAGCCGATCGTCTATCAATAGAGACGGAGGAACAGCGCGGCCACCGACTCAGCGTGATACATGATCGTCTTTCCAGAGAGACAGAGGAGCAACGTAGAAACCGTCTCAGCTTGATCCACGATCGCTTAACCCAAGAGACGGAAGAGCAACGTGCCCACCGCCTTAGCCTAATCCATGATCGACTATCCCATGAGTCGGAGGAGCAACGTGCACACCGTCTTAGCTTAATCCACGATCGTATATCGAATGAAACAGGAGAGCAACGTGCACACCGTCTAAGATTAATCCACGATCGTTTATCGAATGAGACAGAAGGGCAACGTGTACAGCGTCTTAGCCTTATTTATGATCGACTATCTAATGAGTCGCAGGAGCAACGAGCACACCGTCTTAGCCTTGTTTATGATCGACTATCTAATGAGTCGGAGGAGCAACGTGCACACCGTCTTAGCTTAATTTATGATCGACTATCTAATGAGTCGGAGGAGCAACGTGCACACCGTCTTAGCCTAATCTACGATCGTTTATCTAATGAGACAGAGGAGCAGCGTGCACACAGACTTGGATTGATTCATGATCGATTATCGAACGAAACACCTGAATCTAGGTCACTTAGACTTAGTAGAATGCGACAAGCTAGCCATGTTTGTAGGGATATCGCAAATGAAAAGTCTTTTGAAACAGCTATTAATATTTTCGCGGATGTACCATGTGCTGTTTGCAAAAGAACTTTGTATCCACAACAACGTTCCAATTTGCAAGCAGGTTTATATAGTACGATACTGCCTGAAGAACTGATTACTTTAGATACAATAACTACCTGCACACGCTGTTACACTAATATTAGAAAAAGGAAAATTCCAGCAACTGCATATTGGAACAAAATGACGCCTGCAGAAGTACCACCTGAATTGGCCAATTTGACCAGCGTTGAAGAACGGTTTTTAAGTAGAATTACACCATTTTTGAAAATTGTTAAAGTTAATAATCGATTTAGTCAAAATTGGTGTAAAGGCCAGGTCGTCTTATTTGCAAAGGATGTTGTGGAAATAGCTGAACAGTTACCACTGACACCACATCAAGCTGGTTTAGTTTTGGTAGTAGAAAGTCTCGAACACCTTTCATGGTCGAAAGAATTCTTCGTAGATATGCAAAGACTGAAACGAGCATTAACTTGGTTAATTTCCAATAACCATCTATACAGAGATGTTAAGGTGCATTTTGAAACTACCTTAAATATACCTCATTTAGTTCAAATAGCTGAAAATTCCATTCCTGAACAGGAATCTGTTACTTCAGAATCATTCTTGAGAAGTTATGTTACTTTAAATGACAACAGAGCAATTTTACGTGGATCATTTCATCAAGGCGATTTACGATTTAATTTATCACGGGGTAAGCAATGCACTGGGATAGCAGCTGTTGCTTGTGCAGCATTCACTGTATTAGATCCGGACAAGTGGTCCAAAAGTGATATCGATTATATTGTCATAATTGGAGATAAGTACTACAATGATTGCATGATTACAAGAAATAATCCTGCGGCCGGAGAAGTAAACCCTGAGTACCTCGCTGTGACGGATCTTAGTGCAAGACTCACATTCAATAGAGAAAATTTATTGATTACAGTACTCGAGGAAACAAATTATTATGGTCATATAGACAATGACAACAGTTCTGATGGTTTCCCTAACTTAAAAAATGCTTTATTAAGTTTTTTCAGAGAACACACGAATGGTATACTTACGGCAAACGCTATTTCGATCGCAGTTCATTGTAAAACTTTGAGTGATAATCAAACTTACTTTTTGTTTGATTCCCACGCGCGTGGTCCCAAGGGAGCTACTGCTCCTATTAATGGCACCGCTTGTTGCATGCGATTTAGTGATCTAGACGACTTACATGCCATTTTACGTCGCAATTTATTTGTGTCACCAAATAAAGTGCCAGAAGGAAACTTTCGGGTAAATCTCAATGTATTCTCATTAACAGCATTAATTATAGCTCGAGACATACAAAATCAATCGTGTGCGTCGCAAGTGCAACAATCTATTGATTCCCCTCATCCGATAATACATACTAGTAATCCCCTAGAAAAAACAGCACATGTTATTCAGTTACCCCCGAACACTATTCCAGTAACATCAAACCATTCTCCGCCACTACTCAATGATGCTTTGGGTGCCATTTATATCGAATCAACAAGCATGCTCCAAAATATCGATGATAATGTACCAAATTTAGAAAGTGTTGTAAATATGAATAACTCCTCTACAAATGATGCAATGAGATTAGCCACCATCACAAGGAAAACTGCACCACCCTTAAATTTGGAGCGTGAACGCCGTATGGAGGAATTGTGTTGGTATTTTCTTTTTCCAAATGGCAAAAATGGCTTTGGCGAGGAAAGAGACATTGCGTGTACCCCCCTTGACTACTTTCAAAATCGGATAATGAGTGTTGACAAGAGGTTCAACAGAAATGATTATTTATTTTATGCTCTATCCATTGTTGAATATTTTCGTGCTAAATCAAGTGTATCTGTGTCATGTAGAATGCGACAAGGTCATGGAGAAGAAACACCAAAAGGACTTGTGGACAACATGCATCTTACTATGAGAAATATTCGAGGATCGGCATCATATTGGCAGAAATGTTGCTCTGAATTAATTGCAATGGTTAGAACTTTAGGGCCTCCCACGTGGTTTTTGACATTTTCCTGCAATGATTTAAATTGGTCGGATATGATAAAAGCGTTGCTTATTGCTGACGGAGGCAACATCGATGACGCCGAACGTCTGTCTTTCCCAGAGCGTTTGAATCTAGTGCAAAAACACCCGGTAGTGGTAGCACGACAGTTCACTTTGCGTGTTAACGCTCTCATGCGATTTTTAAAGAGAGATAATGTTTGCTTGGGTGGTCCTATTGAAGACTTTTGGTATCGAGTGGAATTTCAAAGCCGCGGAAGCCCACATCTGCATATGTTGGTCTGGTGTATAAATATTCCAGAATTCTCTACTCCAGAAGGTATCGCCGTAATTGAAAAGGTGGTTTCATGTTCATTATGTCCCAATGACTCTACGTTGCGTAAATTAGTCGAGGATTTACAAATTCATAAGCACACCGCGACATGTAGAAAAAACCGCCAATCTGATGGTTGTCGATTTGATTTTCCGAAGCGACCAAGTGATAATACAGTGTGTCTAGGGCCAGACGAAGCACTTGCTAACAACGGACGATTCTGCTTATTGAAAAGAACATCAAATGAAACCATGTGAACAATTATAATCCAGTTCTTTTAGGACTATGGAAGGGAAATATTGACGTCCAACCGTGTGGTAGTGTTTCCGCTGTAGCCTACTACGTTGCAAAATATGCGAGTAAATGTGAACCTCACGATACGGGTAACGTAATTCGAGAAGCTATTTCGAATGCTAAGAGACAAGGTGGTGATATTTGGAAACAATTGTTTTCAGTATCAATGTCTATATTAAATCAACGCCTGGTGAGTGCACCCGAATGCGCATACAGATTATGCCATTTGCCTTTAAAAATGTCGTCGCGAAAGACTGTTTTCGTAAATAGTTGCAGGCCAGAGGAACGATTCAGACTTTTGAGATTTGACAGTGACGAAACAAGTATTTATAATAACATTTTTGATCGTTATGTATTACGCCCAATCGAACTGGAGAATTTAAGCCTTGCGGAATTTTCCGTCCGTTTTGAAACTGTCTCTAATACGACGTGGTCAGAGGACAACGGAGATGCAGAACTGAGAGACGAAGATACTTCGCCTGTGAAGTATATCAGATTGCAGGACAACTCCAGAATGCGTGTTAGAAATAGAGCGGCAGTATTACGTACCCGTTATTATACAATTAATAGTGACAAAGAAGCATACTATTACAGTTTAATGGTATGCCATATACCATTTCGTAATGAAAGCGAGTTACTATTTGAAAATGAATCTCCTGAAGAGTGTTTTATAAGACGTCAAAGTGATCTTCGCCCGTTGCAGGGCAATGTCAGCGCAGAACAATTCGGTTACGCTGAACAAATTATTCAACAGGCTGTTGCTCAAGCTACCGCACTTAATGCTGCGCGTGAAAGCAATGTTGGTAATGCACCCATGTTATGTGTTGGTGAAGAAATTGTTAATGACGATGATAATTTTTGTGAAGACATGGAAGATCGAGCCATCATGACAGATGAATTATTCGTTGGGAGCATTCGCGGATTAAATGTACAACAGAGGAATTTGTTTCAGAAAATTTCATTAGCTATCGAAAACGATTTGCAAAGACAAGAAAGTCAGTTGTTACTTTTTATCACGGGCGGTGCAGGTAGTGGTAAATCATTTTTATTGAAATTAATTGTGCAACATATTAAGCGTTGCTACGCTCCAACAGTTGATATACTATTGAAGCCTAGCTTTGTGGAAGTTGGATCCTTAACCGGAGTTGCGGCTCGTCAAATTTTTGGTAAAACACTGCATAGTATTTTCTTGCTTCCGATACAAAAAAAAAATACTATGACATACAAAAAAATTACTGGTCAAAGACTCGAGACCGAAAGACGTAAATGGCGCTACATAAATTGGTTAATCATAGACGAAATTTCTATGGTATCTTATGAGAACCTAAGAATAATTCACCTTAGACTTCAAGAATATAAGAACAATGACAAATTATTCGGTGGGGTGAACATTTTGGTATTTGGCGATATATTTCAACTTCCTCCGGTAAAAGGAAATTGGTGTTTTTTGCAGCCATCGTGGTTATCAGCGGAGGTTAATTTGTGGCATCAGTTTTCTTTTTGTGAACTGACTATTAACATGCGACAGCGAGATGATAGGGAATTCATCGATTTATTAAACAGTTTACGGGTAGGTGAACTGACAACGGGTCAGCTAGAATTGTTATGCGAGCGGCGCCATGTGCCTTTAACGGGTGAATTTGCGGATGGAGCCGCGGTACGTATTTTCCCTACGGTAAGGCAAGTCGACGATTATAATGAAAAAATTAGCAAAGAAAATGCAAAGAAGTACCGAACTTATAAAATCAACGCAGTGGATGAGTCTCGTGAAGTAGCGACATATGGTAAAACACCACCAGAGAATGTAATTCCCAAAGACGTCAATAGCTGTGGTGGTTTTCTGCCATCGATAAAAATAGGCATCGAATCCCGAGTGATGTTGAGACGCAACATCGCTGTATCAGAAGGCCTTGTGAATGGTGCTATGGGCGTAATAAAAAAAATTAAATGGCCGGCTTTGAGGAGAGATCAAATTGAGGATGGAGAGCTACCAGAAGCCGTCTATGTTCAATTTGATGACGAGTCTATTGGGCCTAGGCTAAAAGATAGAAATGGGTGCATACCCATACCTCCATCTACTACTACGTTTCAGGCATTAAGAGGTTATGGTGATGTGGAGCGCCGTATGCTGCCCCTGATATTAAGCTGGGCCGTTACAGTCCATAAACTACAGGGCACCACCCTCGAAAGAGCCGTAATTGACCTTGGCAAAAAAAACTTTGCAAAAGGGCAAATATATGTTGCATTAAGTCGCGTCAAAAGTCTGGAAGGCATAGCATTATCAGATTTAGACGCCAACAAATTATTGATTAAACCACATGACGAGAGATCGTTGACGGAAGTAATGAGGCTACGAAATCTGTCTTCCGACAACGAGGGTCTACAATGAGGGTCTGCTTAGGAAAACAATAAAAAAATTTTTTATCATTGTTTGTTATTCATGTGTCTGTATTAAGTTACATTTAAACTGGGTAGGTTAGGTTAATTTACGGGAACATGCGCTCGCAGGTCGAGCGCTGCAGTAGTATGTTTTACAGAGTCGTAAAAGGGCGTCGGCCCCTGAACTCCAGCCTCCAGTGGTGAACTTAGGGGGAGTTCGTCACGACACGGGACGGCGGCAGCAGAAAAACGCGCCTATACAGCTCAGAGTGTCGGAAGCGGGTATTTGATTTGGGTCGGTTTTTCATTGACGGCCGCTGGCAGGGCCACGGTACTAAGCCACGAGCTCTGCCACCTTGTGGCGACGCGGAAATTCGAGGAGGTTTTAGTGGTAGGACGGGGCCCTCAGCCCCGGGAGTCCCACATATCCGTCCCGGTCCCTTCGTCCGGGCGGATTGTATAAATGCATTTCCTACTCGTAAAACAAAAAAAAATGTTATCTTATTTCGTAATAAACTTATATAAATGATTATTACATATTATAATTAGAATTTAATTGATCATAGTTTGTAGAAGAATATGCATTTCTTTTTTTTTAGTGCATGGCCGCGGCGGTGAGCTACGCGCGATCCCGCAGCCCTGCGGCCTTGTGGCGGCGCGGAAATTCGAGGAGGTTTTAGTGGGTAGGACGGGGCCCTCAGCCTCGGGAGTCCCACATATCCGTCCCGGGCCCTCCTTCCGGGCGGAATGCGTAAATGCATTTCCTACTCGTAAAACAAAAAAAAAAAAATCTTGTTTCGTGATATACTTATATAAATGATTATTACATATTATAATTAGAATTTAATTGATCATAGTTTGTAGAAGAATATGCATTTCTTTTTTTTTAGTGCATGGCCGCGGCGGTGAGCTACGCGCGATCCCGCAGCCCTGCCGCCTTGTGGCGGCGCGGAAATTCGAGGAGGTTTTAGTGGGTAGGACGGGGCCCTCAGCCCCGGGAGTCCCACATATCCGTCCCGGGCCCTCCTTCCGGGCGGAATGCGTAAATGCATTTCCTACTCGTAAAACAAAAAAAAAAAAAAAAATCTTGTTTCGTGATATACTTATATAAATGATTATTACATATTATAATTTCCTTTTTCTTTTTAGTGCATAGTTTTATAGTGTAATAATTTGAAAAGTGTTTTTTTTTAAAGTAATATTGATTAAATGAAGGCACGGAAATAATTGAAATTGGTCAATAATTCGACGAATTTTCGTAAATGTATTATTATCAATGCGTTTCCTAATATTTACTTACGTGGCGCAAGTATTGCTTTTTAATTTCGCTTAAAGAACATAAGTAAAATATCTTTAAATAAAAAACCACCTGATAGACTGTATCGAGTGTGTCGTTTTGATACCTACAAATTATCATAATGTGCATCTCTTGGAACGAGTACTCGATTATTAAATCTACTAGGGGTACACATAATTAAATAAAAATCGTTTTTTTGCAGTTGTGTTCGGGAAGCGTCAATTTTGTAATATGTATTTCTTGCTAATTGAGTAAAAAAAATTAGTGAAGCATTTTGACTTAGGCCGCATTTAGACAAGAAACAGTTTTTTGTTCCTTGTGGAACTTCAATATTATGAGGAGGAGTTATTATCCTGTGAAGACTTGCAAGAAATTTTCTTTTATAGAGATTGTTTCTGTTAATAAAGTATATTCACTAGTATAATTGTTTTAAGAATGTTATATGTGCACAAAGTTACATTAAATTATAAATCTGTTTTTCAAGTAAATAAATTTAAATCTTTAATTTATTTTTTAAATACTTATGACCTTTTTATTATGTATTAAATATATAATGTACAAGTTATCTCAAATTGCAATAAACAAAGGCAATTTAAGAATTTAAGAAGGACGACCATTTATTCAACTCTATATTGGTATTAATATAAATCACATTAAAACACCTTATTTCATTAACTAGCTACAAAGAAATCACATTCAAAATTCTTATTTCTTTTCTACTAATAAAAACATTGAATGACATCCATGTTTCCAAAACACGTGTAATGAAAGCGTAAGTTTTGACATTGTATATCGAGTTAATCGCGGGCGAAACAACACTTGCCAGTCAAGCGGAATACATTTAATACATTTTATGTTATGTTTCTAAGCTACTTAATGCTGATGAATTTTTACTTTAAGTTACAATTTCTAAAACAACCTCAGATTTGAAACAACTAAAGATTCGGCCTAGTATAAAGAACTAATTTATGTCGTACATCATATACACAAAATTTGATTAAAGACTGTAAGAAATACTGCACCATATCGCACCCTAACTGTAAGCCGTTTAGGAGTTCCATCACTACATAGTATAAAACAAAGTCGCTTTCTCTGCCCCTATATCTTTAACACTACGCAACGGATTTTAATGCGGTTTTTTGTAATAGATAGTGTGATTCAAGGGGAAGGTTTGTGTATATAATACATGAACAATATAGTAAAGAAACACTGATAATTTAAGAAATTTGCAATGTAATGTCGTAAATAAACAAATTCTGTAGTATATTTAGTATCAGTATTGCACCCGTGTGAAGCCGGGGTGTGTAGCTTGTAGTTGATTATAATATTTGACTATGACAATTACATGAACAAAACCACGTTCCGGAAGGTGATTCAAATATCCAAGTAACCCATAAATAAAAGATTCGACCGAGTATTGCTAACGTGCTCCTCAGAATTGTTCCGTTCCCTCCCGTTCCCTTAATTTGTGATGGATCCTATGCACAGAACCTTATCAAACTTTCACCAAACTACCCTTAAAGTATATCCTTTATAATGAAAAAAGAAGCATCAAAATTGTGCCAACCAATTTTGAGTTATTCACCTATTTATCGCGCACATACTTAATGCAAATTTAAGACTTATGTCGTTTTCATATGGATACCATCATCGGAAAAAAATAAAAAAAAAATGGGACCCCACGGGAAGCACTACCTTTCAAACAAAAAAAAAATTATCAAAATCGGTCCACCCAGTGAAAAGTTATGAGGTAACAAACATAAAAAAAAAAAAAAAAAAAAAAAAAAAAAAAAAAAAATACAGACGAATTGATAACCTCCTCCTTTTTGAAGTCGGTTGAAAAAAACCGTAAACGTTGTAAGACATTCTATAGAATATTTATTATCAGTATTGTACCCGTGCGAAGCCGGGGCGGGTTGCTACTATGTACATATTACAAATTAATTATATCACAAATTAGTAAACACGACGACCTCCCTGGTCGAGTGGTGTGTACACCGGTTTTCATGGGTACGCCACTCCGAGGTTCCGGGTTCGATTCCCGGCCAAGTCGATTTAGATTACCATAAGTTTTCTATGTTGTCTTGGGTCTGGGTGTTTGTGGTACCTTCGTTACTTCTGATTTTCCATAACACAAGTGCTTTAGCTACTTACATTGGGATCAGAGTAATGTATGTGATGTTGTCTCATATTTATTTATTTATTTATTATTATTTATAACTATAAGTTATTTGCGATGGAATTTTCATTAAAACATTGAAATTTTATACAAATTAAAAATGTGGTTTCATTATAACATTCGAATAAATAAAACCACTTACATTCAGTGGCATAGCTAAGTGGCGTAGCTAGCTGAATAAAAGCTCCCTGGAAACGTTACTATCGAAGTATTTTAATATAAATATATGAATTTGCCTTTAAAAGTTGCTAACGCTCTATGAAAGTAGTTGGTATCCTTTTAAAGTGTTGTATCGTAAAGTGAAAGCTTCTTATGGGTGGGTAAACCGGTTCGTTACGTAACGCGTTACAACGCCAATTTGTCTTGGCTCTCGACTCAAACTTATTTTAATATGACTCATATTTATCATTTATAAAATACTTATACACTAATAATATAATGTAAACTAATAATGTGATGACTTTCTTTACTTTTTCATGCCCGTGTCCTAATCTATTTTGCAACATGACGTGTTTCTCTTCCATTTTCCTGTATTATTCACTATCTATCATATTCCTCCTCACACACTTCATTCATGTGCGCTTAGGTCATCCTCTCTCTCCTACTACGCTCATGATCTCTCTTTAATTTACGTGTGCCTGCGTCTCTCGCATTCATAACTAACTCAACAGGTTTCCTTTTTAACAATGAAATTAACATTATTAATTAAATTTTACCATCGTAATATTTTCTAGTTAGTGTACTTCAAATTTTCTTTATTAATAATAATAGCAACTCGCCCGGCTTCGCACGGGGGCAATACTGATACTAAATACTCCAGAATTCGTTTATTTACGACATCATATTATCAACTTCCGAAATTATATCAGTGTTTCTTTTCTGTATGGTCCATGTATTATATACAAACACCTTTCTCTCAAATCACTGTATCTATTAAAAAATCGCATCAAAATCCGTTGCGTAATTGTAAAGATCTAAGCATACATAGGAACAGACAGCGGTAAGCGACTTCGTTTTATACTATGTAATTATTAGCAAACGTGCGAAGCTGTGTCGGGTCGCTTCTACTTTGTATATTACATATAAATAGAATAACATAAAGAAAGAAATTGTAAAACTGTAACAGATCTTTAAATGGCAGCCGGCTTCGCCCATGGCAAGGGATTATTTTAAGCCGAATTTAATCAAGAATTTTCTTGTCACAATATAAACACTCCGACATAATCCATTTCATTACATCATAAGGAATAAATTACCTACAATCCAAGAATCTGTTAAAGGCGACTGGTTGACTGAGTGAAATATTTTTTAGTAATCGAATCATGTGCATCCAATTCTCAATGCTTGAACTCAAAATTATACCCAAAGAAACTTAAAAATTAAATTACTAGCTTATGTTAAAGAAGAGCGGTAATCTTCTATTCAATTTGGGCAAACAATGCGTTAAATATCCATCTGGGCCTGACTGACTGTATTTAAAATGTAGTAGTAAGTAGTAACAGCCTGTAAATTTCCCACTGCTAGGATAAGGCCTCCTCTTCCATTAAGGAGAGGGTGTGGGACATATTCACGCCGTTCCAATACGGTTTGGTGGAATTCACATGTGGCAGAATTTCACACATGCAGGTTTCCTCACGATGTGAAGGTGATGTGAAGGTGAAGGTGTGATGAATTATAAACACAAATTAAGCACATATATATATACGTAGTGGTGCTTGCCTGGGTTCGAACCCGCAATCATCGGTTAAGATGCACGCGTTCTAACCAGTGGGCCATTTCGGCTCTGTTCGCTTCAATTCACTACTAAACAAGATATGAATAATTTTAAACACAAATTCGTAGTGCTGGCCAGTCAACTTGCAACCTTCGCCTAAGATTTACTGCTCTTATTTTATATAAATACTAGTAGTTGCCCGCGGCTTCACTCACATTTTATATGGTTGTCATGACGACCTCCATGGTCGAGTGGTGTGTACACAGGTTTTCATGGGTACGCCACTCTGAGGTCCCGGGTTCGATTCCCGGCCGAGTCGATGTAGATTACCATTAGTTTTCTATGTTGTCTTGGGTCTGGGTGTTTGTGGTACCGTCGTTACTTCTGATGTTCCATAACACAAGTGCTTCAGCTACTTACATTGGGATCAGAGTAATGTATGTGATGTTGTCTCATATTTATTATTATTATTTATTTATTTTATTATATGTTAGGCAAATATGTCCTTTCTTCGAGTTCAGGTTTGCTTCATACTAAATTTGATCAAATTCGGTTCAGTGATTTGATAGTCAAAAACTGACAGACAGACAGAGCTACGTTCACATTTATAATATTACTATAGATTGTCAATTATTTTGTTTTTCAAAGTTTATTTAACGAATATTAAATTCGGAGCCGTAATCTGCGTCGCTTTTGATCTCAGCTATAATGAAATTTTCCCGTAGGCGAGGAAAAATACTCGGCATTTAAATGTATTTTTTTTATTATGTATTCCTTCCCTCGTAGGTTTGTGTAAAAATCTGTCTCCGTAGGTTACTTGGTGGTAGGGCTTTGTGCTAGCCCCTCTGGATAGGTTACCACCCACTCATCAGATATTCTACCGCCAAATAACAGTACTCAGTATTGTTGTGTTCCGGTTTGAAGAGTGAGTGTAACTACAGGCACAAGGGACATAACATCTTAGTTCCCACGGTTAGTGGAACATTGACGATGTAAAGAATAGTTGATATTTCTTACAGCGTCATTGTCTGTAGGTGATGGTGACCACTTACCATCAGGTGGCCCATACGCTCGTCCGCCAACCTATTCAATAAAAAAAAGGTAGCACCCACTCAATTAACATATCCTATCGCCAAGGGGCAATACCATCACCAATCTACCACTGCCTCTCATGACATAAATATAACGTATTTATATCTTTCCGCTTATTAATTTGATTGTCTTGGAAACATAAATATACTGTAATATGTAATCTGAAAAATATATCATTCACGTCGAATTAATTTAAACTGAAATTTTACATAACCAGCAATTGGTTTTAAGTATAAATAAAACTCAATATTTAACTAATTTCGCCAAAATGATCCTTAAGGTATATATTTTAATTAAACTACTTTTTATGGTATAGGTGGCAAACAAGGAGGCTCTGATAGAAAGTGACTGTCGCTACTAGTCGCCGCCTTGGTGCGTTGTCAGCTTATATGTAATGTGATGATGTGTACGCTCTTTTTTTGAAGGTTAGCCAATATCAGTATAAGACTTGGTTTCAAATTTAGACAAAAATTTGTCCCGATTTTCGACGACGTGTTCCTGAGAATTATTAGCACGGTCTTACGTCTGTGTCTACGGTAAAGTGTCTACGGTACCTACTGTCGTCTTTATAGCAGTGATTGTTGTTGATTTGCATGACATAACTCAATCACACATTTGTGCATTTACAATAATGTATAGACAGCTTTGGTAGCTATGTTCCTTAAGTTATGTATTATTTCATGAATTAAAAAAAAATGAAACGTTCCACACGACGAAAATGTTCTATGGAAGACAATGAATTAAAACACGTATTTTTAAATAACGTTCAATGTTAGTTCAGAACTGGGCAAAGCAATTAGTCGCTCAATAAAACAACTGATTTATTTTCATATTTGTTTCATTGCTTTCGAATCGAAGGCATTCCATATTTTAAAAATATACATTCACACACACATGTACAATATACATGAGAGGTCATTAGTCAGATTCATAATATTAATATTAAATTCTTTCATTTATTGCATCGAAGCCATTCCATATTCAAATAATATACATTAACGTGTATAGTACGACACAACTTAGATGTAGCATCGGCAAATATAAAAAAACCGATTACTGCCGATTTATACAACCAATAGAAATAGCTCCCTATCGCGCCATTCGACGCTATTCGTTGCTATAGATTCTCGCGTCAATTCAACCCGAGAAAGCAAGTGCATGTAAATCGACGCGTCAAATTGACGAATATATTAAGTCATATGATATTACAGTTTATTACGTTATTTAAAGATCATATTCGCATCAGAAATAAATTTTGATAATTTGGGATAGCGTACTTAATTCGGATGTGATCGATACGAATTTTGCCGATGCTACATCTAAATTGTGTCGTACTATACACTTCCAATAAAATACACACACAAATGCAATTCACATTAATGTAAGCATTTATGAATCTTATAATAATAATATAAATTAATGTTTTCATTCGAAAGTCATTAGGTGGTTATGTATATTTATACATAATTCTATTCGTATTCGATGCATCGTCGTTTCATCGAAGCTACAGTATTGATTTTATAATTTAGCTCAAATTCCGTAACTAAGCTATCAATAGCTATCAAGCCCGCAGATCTATTTCAATATGCAAATTTTGTTTCGATTTATGTTCGACTTGTTGTAGGTGGTATGGTCAATTGATTTTAGTTCATACGTAGACTATTCAAACTTATATGACCAATAATTACTGATTAATATCAAAAGTTTGTATAGCTGAGATTACTCAATGGTTCGAACGCTTGCATCTTAATCGATGATCGCGGGTTCAAAACCAAACGAACACTTTTTAATTTATAATTGACTAATAGGTGCCCGCGGCTGCACGCGCGGTTTTAAATTTTATCAAATTCGGTTCAGCAGTTTGATTGTGAAAGAACAACAGACAGACAGACAGATTACTTTCACAATTATAATATCTATATAGATTTGGTGTTAGGTAATGACGGAAAACGAAAACTGAAATGCAGACATGTGTAAACCAACCTGTATTGGAACAACTTGGTTGAATTAGTATTATAACTTACAAACAATGGGAGAGGCAGCCTTAACCCAACATTGGACCATTTACATGCTATTTCTAAATGAAGAGCGTCACAAGCCTTATAGTAATTTATAGAAACAGTCAGTCAAAACAATATTATTGTAATAGAGCATTCGTTACAGTAGATTCGGTAGTTGTTTTCAAACTGTTGACACTGTTCTACAATTGGAAAGCAATTGGAATGCTTTTGCTAAATGAATAATTGTATTCTAATATATAAAATTTAAATCTTCGGACAAACGAGCGTATTGAATTGTCAATATGTTTTCTTTTTTCAGAAAAAGACATTATCATTTCCAGAAATTGGAGTGCCTTGGCTCTTACGACAAATCAAATCATTCACGTATTATATTTTATAATCCGATAATCGGACTTGCAAATGGAACCACTGCTGGTAAGTGAGCCGTTACTAAAATGAGAGCAACCTTGGAATCTATCCCAATGCAAAATTTTATTTAGCAGTAGAATAGACGTGGTGGGGGTTGTACCTTGACAAAGGCCTACCACCAAGTATCCACAACATAATTTCGACTGATACCTCTTTGCGGTTGGGTGGTATCATGTTTCATGACGCTCTTCTCATTAATTTCAACATCCCTTTGAATTATTAATATACGCAGCAAATAAACATTTCGTCAGAGTTTGCAAACGACACCGCTCCCAAACGTGAAGCTTCATCAACCGGTTTATTCATTCATCTCACTGAAATATCAAACCGAGCTCTTTGACTGTATATTATGCGATCCAGAAGGTTAATTTTAATCTAAAATAAAATTACATAGTATAAAACAAAGTCGCTTACCGTTGTCTGTCTCTATGTATGCTTAGATCTTTCAAATTATGCAACGGATTTTGATGCGGTTTTTTTAATAGATAGAGTGATTCGAGAGGAAAATTTATGTATATAATATGAAGACAATATAGTCAAGCAACACTGATAATTTTAGAAATGTTTAATGTGATGTCGTAAATAAACATTCTGTAGTATATTTAGTATCAGTATTGCACCCTTGCGAAGCCGGGCGGGGCGCTAGTAACAGTACAAAGGATATATGTATTTCTTTTTACAATATTTCATAGGCTGCGACACCATCTGGCATATGTTTCTTGAAATTCAGCTCACTGACTATTCAGAATCAAATCTCAAAACTCTCATTACAATCAAAATATTTAATTATCTGACGCTGCGACATATAGATAAAAAACGAAAAACGCTGACCTTTCGATTAACAAAAAAAAGTTAATCATATTACGTAAACATTTCAAATTAATTAAATCGTCGAGGTATTTAGATTAAAAATACCTTCTCCGTTTCACGGATGGAAGCAATTCGAATTTCGAATTCGAATACAAATTTCATGCGGGATTTTCGAGTTTGTATTTTTTATCTGTTAAGAAACGATCGTCTGTTGATATAAAATATATAAAAACAACAGAAGGCAAATGGTACAAACGTCGGTCTTATTGCTGAAACAATAAAAAAATCATAAAATGGAGCCGAGATGGCCGAGAGATATTAGCAATGGCAACACATAAATCTTTACCGAAGATTGTAGATTCAAACCGTTACGCAAAATTGACCTTTAGCTAACTGTCATAATTACTATAAATATCTTATAAATTTTCAATTTATTCATATTAATTTCGCTTGTAGCTTCAATTATAAACATTGCATTTCAATTTTGATTTGAAGTTCGTTTATATTTTGAATGTAACTGATTAAATTTTCACTTCGTGGTAGGGCCTTGTGCAAGGTCGTCTGCAAAACCTAGTATTAAGCAATAATATATATTATTTACGCAAGGCGGCAGGCAGGAGCTGGATGCGAGTAGCCGGAGAAAGACTACAGTGGCGTGCACTTGGAGAAGCCTATGTCCAGCAGTGGACGGGTACGGGCTGATGATGATGATGATAAAGCAATAATACAGTAGTGTAAGGTTCCGGTTTTGCAGGTAGCATGGACCAGTATGGTTGGGTTGCACGCAGGCACAAGGGTCACAATATCAGCTGGTTGGATGGTGACGCATTAGTGTGATGCATGGAATGGTTAATATTTCTTGCAGCGCCAATATCTAAGATCGATGGTGACCCGATGGTGCAATCGAATGATGTTTTCATCATATTTTACTAAGCACTAGCTAATAGAGATCATTTAAATAAAACTAGTTATAACGGATTTTAATCGCGTATATTAATTATTTTGGACATCCCGACGTTTCGAGCACTTTACAGCGTTCGTGGTCACGGGTAGACTAAGGTGGCATTTGTCTATTTGAAGAACACCACCGCCACAGGCGGTAGTTGCAAATTGTAATATTTAAACGTGTAATAATCGCGAAAATTTAAGACAACATTAATAGAGATCACAGTAAATACCAACCTTACCTTTAACCATACCTTACTACATTACATGATACATCAGTGAAAAACATACCAAATCCATGAAGGTGTTGCTGATATTAACAGTAACGAACTTAAAATAGACAAAAATTCCAAAAATCATATTTTTGTGATCAATATGAACTTAGTTCTATATTTTATCAAATATATTCCATACACAGAATAAATGACACAAAGCATATTTAAATTTCATTTGAAAAATTCTTTGTCGTTATCATTTTATTGTTTTGTGACCAGAGAAAATGTTTTGACATTGAAATTTATTGGTAAAATTGCTAGCTAAGGTAGCTCAGTGGTTACGAAGTATGAATCTAAAGCCATGGTTACATATTCAAACAACACAATGAACTTTCATGCTATGTGACTAATTTGTGTTTATAATTTGTCTAGCACTGTTGTGTTGTAAGAAAAACTGTCTGCCACAAGTGTGCCGTTTAGCCTGAATTAGATCATCGCGTCGCATCGAGAGTCGAGATGGCCCAGTGGTTGGAACGCATGCATCTTAACCGATGATTGCGGGTTCAAACCCAGGCAAGCACCGCTGATTCATGTGCTTAATTTGTCTTTATAATTCATCTCGTGCTCAGCGGTGAAGGAAACCATCGTGTGGAAACCTGCATGTGACAAATTTCATAGAAATTCTGCCACATGTGTATTCCACTAACCCGCTTTGGAACAGTGTGGTGGAATATATTTCTTCTCCTCAAAGGGAGAGGAGGCCTTTAGCCCAGCAGCGGGAATTTACAGGCATACATTGTTGTTGTAGATCATCGCAATGGAATGAGCTGAAAAATGATTATTTCCTCAAAAGAATACAAAATATTATTTACTCAAACACGTCTACAATTCAATTTATTGAATAAAACACTCTGGATTTACACAAGCAGATACTATCCCGAGGGATTTTTGTAATGACATTTCTGTTTCTCTAGTTTAGTCTTTTATTCTAAATGTTTATCTATTTCTCCGATACGATCAATGATTGGATGAGAACGATTGTGTCATGATTTTTAAATATATTTATATAATTTTAATTGAAATAATAATATTTAGTTCGGATTTCATTCCTAAATACGTTTTTTAATTGAAATATAATTTATTAGTATGATTATTGATTCGGTTATCGACACCTTATAGTGGGATTCCCGCCAATTCCTCTCGTGGCGTGGTGCGGCGACTGGTACTGCCTGGCACGAGAAAAACAAAAGGCGGTTGATTTTGAACGGGTTTGGGAAAAGTAAACCAGATGGAGGTTGGGCGTTGTTATTACAGGGTTATCTTAAAAATTAAGGGTCATTGATTGTACAAGATGGAATTATGCTGATTGAACCTGTGATGTTAAATAAATGTATTTATATCAAATCGAGCTGAGTTTGGATTTATAAAAACTGTATACTTTTTGCTGTTAATAACTCTGGCGAAACGTGAAATGGACGATCATATTAAATGCTCGAACTTCGTCAATGAGTCAATTTTTGTCAATTGTTTTTCTTTTGAATCTTATTAAGTATATTGTATGTACACACCCGATATGTAGTGCCGTTAATAGCTTTTTCTGCGCCCTGTACGAGCTTCTATAACTGCGCCCTATTTAAGCAAAACCCATTGCCTATTTTACTGTCTCGCTCACTAAAACTTAAACCATAAACACAAATACGCTCGTACGGTGCCAAAAAAATGAGCGCGATGTATGTTTTTTATGATACTATCATGTAAGTACGTTTGTATTGGAATCGAGTACTAGGGGCTCAGCGGAATCTTAACAAGAGCAAAACCAAAAAACAATAGTCCTGTCAAGTCTGTCTATTCTTGCGCCCCGAGAGTCTACGCCCTGAGCCTGCACCGGTGGCACCGCCCTATTTACGCCACTGCCGATAAGCTAAAATAATATACTTACTTAGCTTACTAGCCAAGCTGTTATGTAAGAATCATCAAATCACATCACAAAACACAATCATTAAATATCAGAAAGTATAATACATTGACTTTAATCATAATAAGACTTGGGTCAGATTAAAAAACAAAAGAAAGATGGTGCTCTCGAACATTGTAATTAAACAAAAAAGCGAATAAAAATTCCCGGTAGTGCAAAACGATGCTCTTTCAGTCTAGTCATTAATTACATTTGGAAATGCTAATCCAATCAATTCAATTTTATTCATGTAAACTTCACAGTGAAGCGTTTTTGTATCGTCGATATTTAAATGCCACCGTTTCGGAAAGCACCTCTAGCGAGAAGAAACGGTAAGAAACTCGCATAGTACTTGTTGTGTTCAAATAAAAACATTTACGATGCTATTTCTTACAATAATTAGTGTAATAAACCGTGGCTAATTCTAGGGTATTTTGTAGGAGGCGCTTATAATTACGCTACCACTAGGTATTATATTCCGAACCGGTGGTAGATTTTCGACAATCAATAAGAAAGTGTAAACACTTCTATTTTGAATAAAGGTTTTTGACTTTGACTTTGACTTTGGCTACAAACCCGCATTGGAACAGCGTGGTGGAATATGCTGCAAACTCCTCAAAGGTAGAGGATGCCTTAGCGCAGCAGTTAGAAATTTACAGGCTGTTGTTGAATTTTTTTGTTGCTTATAAAAACGTAACTTGAAATTGTCGACCTCGATTTTCTATGTGCGCTGCCATCTTGAAAAACGGATTGATTTTTTTTCACAATTACTTGACTGTGCTCAAGAATTACGGTGAGATACTTTTCTGTTTCTTCATTTACGTCTATCAATTTAGGATTATTTCTCATTTAAACAACCGTTGACGGTAATTAGGATATCGAATGCAAATCAGAAAATTAAATTAGGCTTATATATATGTAGGTGCCTAATGACAGGTCAATATGTTAATACGTTAATATTATCTGACAACATTCGAAGTGTTAACAATAAGAATTGTCTAAAAGCCATTAAACCAAGAATTGAATTGAATAACAATTGTGCAATTCCGAAAAGCGTATTTTCAATTTTTGTTACCCTTCGAACTTCTTAAAATAAGTACGTAAATACAATAAGATAAACAAATTATTCCATAGAAAATAAACAAGATAAATTGAATGGAATTCTACCGTCAATAATTCTTTTATTATTTCTGTAAGTTAGACGACTTTTATCAAGTAAATAAAATGAGATAAAACTTTCCTCAAATAAGTATTCGTACAGAAACTGTACATTAATTCGTAAAAAGGCTTTCTGGGAGACCGTCTGGGTGGCGTACCTAATCATATTCAGGTGTTTCGATTTGAAGGATCATTGAGCCAATGTAACTAGAGATACGTAATATTCTTAATATAAGTTCGCAAGGTTGGAAAAACAGGTCAACATCGCAATTTTTAGTTAAAGTAGTGAGTACTTCGAGTGAGGTGAGAAATCTCTCTCTCTCTTCAGTAATCGTTTACGTGATATCATACTATCCCTTAAATCAGTACAAACTTTTTGGATATATTTGATACTTGACTCTACCTAATTCTTTGTTTTTCACAAGAGTTTGTATTTGAATTTCGAATTAATTTTAATTCGAATAGGTATTTCTTTTTTTTTTCTTTATTACAAATTTCCGCCCGCGAGTTCGCCCACGTGTAAGGTGGAATGGAAGGAGGATCTAAATTTAGATTTAAATAGTCTGTTAATTAATTAGATCTGTCTTAAATACAAATTAAGCACGTGACATTTCGTGGTGGAATCATTGGTAAGGAATTATTACTTTTCTAACCATTCATCTTGACCTTTGCATATATAAAAGCTATAATATATGTATAATAATAAATAATCTGCAGGCCAAGTTTCATAATGATTTTTTTTGTTTTTAAGCGTTTTTGAGGAAAAATAATCTAAAAAATATTGAAATAATTTCGTTTTCAGTCTCGCATTTTTAAATTTAGACTGATAATTATTGTTTAAATTTTGACAAATATCCAGTGTTTAATCATTTTTAAAAAACAAAAGAAAAAAAATGATTTTATTTGATACTTTTTACAAAATAAATTTTTGAAATTGCATTTTTGACAAAATTTTAAAAAAGCTAAAGAACGTGATAACTCAAAAATGGTTCACTTTTGGATTATGCATATGGGGGTTAAAATTATTGCAAATAGTCACCCCTATCACCTCGTAACGGATATACGTCGAATACCAATAACTCTGTATATGTTTAGTTGGTAATGTGTTTTGTAAGCCATTGAACTATAAGATAAATGACCCTGCATTGACACGTAAGGCGTTGTACATACCTTCGCGAAATCAATTGCGAGCGAGGTATTCACATCTATAATAATCGTCAGACGCTGAAAAACGCCAAGCCAAATACGTCCCTAGCGTGAATATCATTCTCAGACCAAAAATAATTGGTATTGGGTATTATCGCGAATGCTGTCAATGAATTTCTATTAATAGAATATTTATAAAAATAAATATAGATTAAAAAATGTTATGTATTGATAATTAAACTATATAGAGTCAGTATTTTTTTGTAGTATTAAATATTTCCGATTTCGATCGGATATAATTTTTCTGGTCTGGTGTACAAAGCTTTCAACAGAGTGAATCACTGTGATCGTTAAAGCACGTGACAGGCATCTATGTGAACGCTGTCTCTTGCGAATGATAACATGGTGATATGCAACCGCAGTGACCTAAGGTGCTGTTGGTTAAGCCATGAGGCTGCGAATGATAACATGGTGATATGCAACCGCAGTGACCCAAGGTGCTGTTGGTTAAGCCATGAGGCTGCGAATGATAACATGGTGATATGCAACCGCAGTGACCTAAGGTGCTGTTGGTTAAGCCATGAGGCTGCGAATGATAACATGGTGATATGCAACCGCAGTGACCCAAGGTGCTGTTGGTTAAGCCATGAGGCTGCGAATGATAACATGGTGATATGCAACCGCAGTGACCTAAGGTGCTGTTGGTTAAACCATGAGGCTGCGAATGATAACATGGTGATATGCAACCGCAGTGACCCAAGGTGCTGTTGGTTAAGCCATGAGGCTGCGAATGATAACATGGTGATATGCAACCGCAGTGACCTAAGGTGCTGTTGGTTAAGCCATGAGGCTGCGAATGATAACATGGTGATATGCAACCGCAGTGACCCAAGGTGCTGTTGGTTAAGCCATGAGGCTGCGAATGATAACATGGTGATATGCAACCACAGTGACCTAAGGTGCTGTTGGTTAAACCATAAGAATACCTATGCTACTACAGTCACGATTACCACGATGATATACGAGATATCTGGTAGAACCTTGGTTCGGCAGTATTCATTATGGGATATCACGTGTACATCCTTATATGAATACTATTTATCTATATAATTTTAATTTGAAATAATATTTAACCTCTGTTTACAGCTATATACACCAGACTAAAACGTCATTCGAGGGCGAATGCGTCTGCAGGAGGGCCGGATGTTGTCGCTACAGATTTTGAAGTGGGCAACATTATAAAAAAAGAAAACATTGGCGGGAATTTAAAACTGGCGCTCGGCAGAATATGCTGGAACCGGGAACATTGTGATAACTTTAATTTTCATTACTGTATCTCTTATATATTCTTTGCTTAAATTGAATAAAGAAGAACCTTATTAATTAATATCAAGAGTTATCTTTCAACAATTTATAAATAAAATAACTGTAGCTTATAATACGATCAATGATTGGATGAGAACGATTGTGTCATGATTTTTAAATATACTTATATAATTTAAATTGAAATAATAATATTTAGTTCGGATTTCATTTCTAAATACGTTTTTTAATTGAAATATAATTTATTAGTATGATTATTGATTCGGTTATCGACACCGTATAGTGGGAATCCCGCCAATTCCTCTCGTGGCGTGCTGCGGCGACTGGTACTGCCTGGCACGAGAAAAACAAAAGACGGTTGATTTTGAACGGGGTTGAGAAAACTAAACCATGGAGTAACCACGGATGGAGGTTGGGCGTTGTTATTACAGGGTTATCTTAAAAATTAAGGGTGATTGATTGTACAACCTGGAATTGTGTCGATTGAACCTTTGATGTTAAATATATGTATTTATATCTAATCGAGCTGATTTTGGATTTATAAAAACTGTATACTTTTTGCTGTTAATCTCGTGCGCTGCCAAAAAAATGAGCGCGATATATGTTTTTAATGATACTAGCATGTAAGTACGTTTGTATTGGAATCGAATAATAGGGGTTCAGCGGAATCTTAACAAGAGAAAAACGAAAAAACAATAGTCTTGTCCAGTCTGTCTATTCTCCGTCAGGGCGTCACGGTAGCATGCGTAAGCGATCCCGTGGCGTCCGCCGAAAGACGGAGAGGGTACCGCTGGTTTTTTAGTGGGTAAACCCGGTGTGCTTGGGCGCACTCGGCGTTCAGGGCTCCGGGGAGTCCCACACACCCCCCCACTTTCCATCACGTGGGGTAAAGCGTTTTTCCAGAGTAATAAAAAAAAAAAAGTCTGTCTATTCTGGCGCCCCGAGAGTCTACGCCCTGAGCCTGCACCGGTGGCACCGCCCTATTTACGCCACTGCCGATAAGCTAAAATAATATACTTACTTAGCTTACTAGCCAAGCTGTTATGTAAGAATCATCAAATCACATTACAAAACTCAATCATTAAATATCAGAAAGTATAATACATTGACTTTAATCATTATAAGACTTGGATCAGATTAAAAAAAAACAAAAGAAAGATGGTGCTCTCGAACATTGTAATTAAACAAAAAAGCGAATAAAAATTCCCGGTAGTGCAAAACGATGCTCTTTCAGTCCAGTCATTAATTACATTTGGAAATCCTAATCCAATCAATTCAATTTTATTCAAGTAAACTTCACAGTGAAGCTTTTTTGTATCGTCGATATTTAACCACCGTTTCGGAAAGCACCTCCAGTGAGAAGAAACGGTAAGAAACTCGCATAGTACTTGTTGTGTTCAAATAAAAAGATTTACAATGCTATTTTTTACAATAATTAGTGTAATAAACTACCACTACCACCACCACTAGGTATTATATTCCGAACCGGTGGTAGATTTTCGACAATCAATAAGAAAGTGTAAACACTTCTATTTTGAATAAAGGTTTTTGACTTTGACTTTGGCTACCAACCCGCATTGGAACAGCGTGGTGGAATATGCTGCAAACTCCTCAAAGGTAGAGGAGGCCTTAGCCCAGCAATTGGAAATTTACAGGCTGTTGTTGTATTTTTTTTGTTGCTTATAAAAACTTAACTTGAAATTGTCGACCTCGATTTTCTATGTGCGCTGCCATCTTGAAAAACGGATTGATTTTTTTTCACAATTACTTGACTGTGCTCAAGAATTACGGTGATATACTTTTCTGTTCCTTCATTTACGTCTATCATTTCGGATCCTTTCTCATTTAAACAACCGTTGACGGTTATTAGGATATCGAATGCAAATCAGAAAATTAAATTTCAGCCTTATATATATGTAGGTGCCTAATGACAGGTCAATATGTTAATACGTCAATATTATCTGACAGCATTCGGAGTATTAACAGTAAGAATTGTCTAAAAGCCATTGAACCAAGAATTGAATTGAAATAAGAATTATCAGTTTGCAACTCCGAGAAGCGTATTCTCAATTTTTGTTACCCTTCGAACTTCTTAAAATAAGTACGTAAATACAATAAGATAAACAAATTATTCCATAGAAAATAAACAAGATAAATTGAATGGAATTCTACCGTCAATAATTCCTTTATTATTTCTTTAAGTAAGACGACTTTTATCAAGTAAATAAAATGTGATAAAACTTTCCTCAAATAAGTATTCGTTTGTAACTATTTAATAAAACGATGACAAAAACTGTACATTAATTCGTAAAAAGGCTTTCTGGGAGACCGTCTGGGTACCTAACCATATTCAGGTATTACGATTTGGATCATTAAGCCAATGTAACTAGAGATACGTAATATTCTTAATATAAGTTCGCAAGGTTGGAAAAACAATTCAAAATCGCAATTTTTAATTAAAGTAGTGAGTACTCCGAGTGAAATTATATCATACTATCCCTTAAATCAGTACAAACTTTTTGGATATATTTAATACTTGACTCTACCTAATTCTTTGTTTTTCACAAGAGTTTGTATTTGAATTTCGAATTAATTTTAATTCGAATGGGTATTTCTTTTTTTTTCTTTATTACAAATTTCCGCCCGCGAGTTCGCCCACGTGTAAGGTGGAATGGAAGGAGGATTTAAATTTAGATTTAAATAGTCTGTTAATTAATTAGATCTGTCTTAAATACAAATTAAGCACGTGACATTTCGTGGTGGAATCATTGGTAAGGAATTACTTTTCTAACCATTCATCTTGACCTTTGCATATATAAAAGCTATAATATATGTATAATAATAAATAATCTGCAGGCCAAGTTTCATAATGATTTTTTTTGTTTTTAAGCGTTTTTGAGGAAAAATAATCTAAAAAATATTGAAATAATTTCGTTTTCAGTCTCGCATTTTTAAATTTAGACTGATAATTATTGTTTAAATTTTGACAAATATCCAGTGTTTAATCATTTTTAGAAAACAAAAGAAAAAAAAATGATTTTATTTGATACTTTTTACAAAATAAATTTTTGAAATTGCATTTTTGACAAAATTTTAAAAAAGCTAAAGAACGTGATAACTCAAAAATGGTTCACTTTTGGATTATGCATATGGGGGTTAAAATTATTGCAAATAGTCACCCCTATCACCTCGTAACGGATATACGTCGAATACCAATAACTCTGTATATGTTTAGTTGGTAATGTGTTTTGTAAACCATTGAACTATAAGATAAATGACCCTGCATTGACACGTAAGGCGTTGTACATACCTTCGCGAAATCAATTGCGAGCGAGGTATTCACATCTATAATAATCGTCAGACGCTGAAAAACGCCAAGCCAAATACGTCCCTAGCGTGAATGTCATTCTCAGACCAAAAATAATTGGTATTGGGTATTATCGCGAATGCTGTCAATGAATTTCTATTAATAGAATATTTATAAAAATAAATATAGATTAAAAAATGTTATGTTAAACTACATAGAGTCAGTATTTTTTTGTAGTATTAAATATTTCCGATTTCGATCGGATATAATTTTTACTCTGTACCATCCTGTTATGACGTCATGCAGCCTTTTGAGTGAAATAGCATATATCGCGCATATATTCACACAAATAATATACATTTATTATAATGGGGCCTAATATTGAATAAATATTTATAAAATAAAAAATTAAGTGTCACGTGATATCTTAAACCAGCTGTGCCCGCGACCTTGAACGCCTTTGTATATAACAAAAAAAAATATTATTGTAGCCTGAGTTACTCCCTATTATATCAGTTATCTGCCAGTAAAAGTCCCGTCAAAATCGGTCCAGCCGTTCCAGAGATTAGCCGGAACAAACAGACGGAGCGACAAAAATTGCAAAAATGTTATTTTGGTATAATGTAAAAAGGGCTATTTTAATAATACAAACAGACACTCCAATTTTATTATATGTATAGTATATCTAAATTTGTTTTGATATAACATCTTAAGATTCATTAATGTCAGGCGGTATTTTTAATGTTATTTTATCCACGTCTCCGCTTTCTAATTTTAATGTAATTACTCAACCATCATTCTTCATTATATTCAAGGTGTTATGCATAGCGAAATATCCTCAAAATAAATATTTAGTATTACCTTTCATTTTATTGTTACAGGTAATGCTCCTAGCATTACCTGTAACAATAAAATGTGTTTTTTTATGATATAGTTTGGTGGACGAGCACCATCACCCATAGACAATGACGCTGCAAGAAATATAACAATTCCTTACATCGTCAAAGTGCTAAGATGTCATGTCCCTTGTGCCTGTAGTTACACTGGCTCACTCACCCTTCAAACCGGACCACAACAATACTGAGTACTGGCGGTAGAACAACTGATGAGTGGGTGGTACCTACCCAGACGGGCTTGCACAAAGCCCTACCACCACGTAAAAGTGTTTAAAAAAATATCGTTCGAATTGAATTTGAATTTGGAATAATATTTTAAATAAGAACTGTAAAAAAGGCTTATAACTATGGCAACAATGAGTGGGAGGGACCTAAGAAAATGCTCGTTGTAATGCGCTACTGACCCCAGTCAGGATCCTTTCGTATGTACAAGGGTTAATGTGATACAGCGATACTAATGATGATATTTACTGGGAAGCTGGGAAATACCTACAGTGGAAACAAACATGTACTTTAGCACTGAGCTTTCTCGTTAATTGTCTGAATTCCGATTATCTACCATCTACCTCTTGCAGTTGCAATCTGATACCTCTCCGTACGATTATTTTCAACGATTATTTGATTTTCACAAAAATAAATTCACGCCATCCACAGTGGATAAACAGATCCCTATTGTATTACCTTAACAATATAAACAAATAACGATCAAAATTTAATGGTATAAAAACTAAATTGTCAAAACTGTTGACTGTACAAAACACTTGATCAGTTATAGTTAAATCAGAACTTAAAACGATAGGACTCATTCGAGGAAGAATGACAAAGAATGGAAGAGATCGCTGTTTTAGCGATAAGGCCGCCTATTGTACATTTTTCTTTTCTTTGTTTTTGTAAAATTGTTCCTATTATTTTTGCCTATATTGGTGTGCAATAAAGAGTATATAAATAAAATAAAAAATAAATAAAGGCGCATGACCCACACGGTCATCTAAATCGGAACTCGGATAAAGAAGGTAATAAATGTGGTAAGGTAATATATGTGGTAAATAAATATGGAATGATTGAATAAATATCTCCTATACTTCTATCCTGGGTGCGTTCAGGTATGACCACCTCATATAAAAGAAAAATGATACTACAAATTACGCAGTCTTTATATTTTATTGTAATATGATTTAGGAAAATTATAGACCACTAATGACACTGGGCTCACCCAGCTCTTACAAATAAGTGGCTATAAATAAACCTATATTTAAATTGGTCAGCAAGTATTCCTATGACGTTGGAGTGCATCCAAACAAACTATAAGTTGACCGCAATACAAAACTTCTTTCAAATATAGTTACGTACTTAACTACCTCTGTAGAAGAAGCGTTTCATGAGTTTGTCTTTGAGAGAGAGGTCCAAGTGACGAGAATCTGTATAACTGCTTACATTTGAATATTCTTTCTCGACTAGGAACTTGATTACCAAAGCTTTTTTCCATTTGCAGGTGAAAAAATAATGATTGCAATTTAAATGTGCTCTCGATCAATTTAGACTACACTTTAGTCTGTGTAGTAAAATACACAGTACACAGTAAAGTAGACAAAAGCACTATCTTCAATTATTAAGTATTAAGTTTATAAAGCGTTAAATTAGAAGAAATGGAGAACGTTGGACTTTACGCACTTTACAAAATACAAGAACTTCTTAACTTAAAACCCAGTAAGTTTATATTCCACATACTAGCAAACTATCCACATGAAATTTTAGATAAAATTAAAACGTCAAACTTTTTTTTTATGTAACTGTAATCCAAATTCGACTTTTCGTCATAAAATTAATTACATAATAATTAAGTTTAATGTAAACCTGGACCATGGAGAAAATTAACGAGTTGATTGATTCATTGTTTTCAGGTAATTTTGCGTGTTTTACGCATAAAATTACAGAATGAATGATTACTGAATAAATTAGGAATGTTTTAGAACCTTGAATATTTGTAGGGTCGGAATAAATACGGAATAAGTAAAACATTTGACTTAGACCACATATAATATCGCACGGTCTACTAAAGTTTAAAAGCAATCTTTAAGTCCAACGTCTAATAGCACATTGCGTTGATAATTAATGCACCATTTATACGATAAAAATAAGAATGAAAACTACGTTTTATAAAATATTTTATGCGAGTCCAAAAATTATAAAATATCTCAGTCAGAAGTTATTGTAATAATTTACGTACAGTCATTAAAATTTTGTAAAACTAAATTTTGTTAACTGTAAATTTTGTAAACTGTAAGGCTTCTTTGGATAAAAGAATTTGATTTGAAAAAAAAGTATTTACACGATAGTTAAGACAGAAAATCAAAGTAAGTTTAACTAATTTGATGAATTATAATATATATACATAATCATTTTTTTTGGATGTTGGATAAATTCCGAGCGTTCCATTAGATCCTTCATCAGAATCTACTGGAATGTTCCTGGAATTCTATGTAATAGCTATAAATAATAAATAATTCTAAAAAAGGGGACGGGCTCTATAGGATGAAAGTTCCTAAATTAAATAAGGAAAGGAAAGGAAGCAAGAAAAGAAAGTTTACACAATAGTTAATGGTTTTCTGAAAAACATTTGAAAGAAAAATATATGAACAGACCAATTGAACAAATCAAATCATCGAAATTGGTCAAACTATTTTTGAGTTAGAGGTGAACATACTGGATGAGCCTGAATATAAGAAATAAATATTCTTTTAATATATTACAACCCTATCTCTTTGAAAATCGATAAAAAATATTAATCGGTACAACAATTAGATCTAACTGACCTTATTGATGTACCGATTAATATTTTTATTATCAGATCTATACTATAATTTGTATTAATATCATTACATAGGTAAAAAACTATACTTAGTCGTTCTACCTTCTAACTGTATTTGATAATTAAATCGAGTAAGCAGTTACAAACTAGGGTTGGTACACATTAACCGAAGCGTAAGACAAAATAATTTTATTTGCCTCTGATTTGACAAAAAATAACGAAATGTCTCCTCCACTAGTTGGAACGCTACTTGCTAAACATTATATATTAAACAATACATACAGTTAGTTAATATATTAGTTAAAATATTTTTTTTTTGTAAATAAAATATTATTTATTATTTAATAATAAAATATTATTTATTTTTAAATAAAGCCTAATATACAAAAGAAAGAATGAGGGAATGATTGTCTGGAAAGATCATAACGCTTTCTCAGCTTTAGGTGACTGGTTGAAATACCATTTCACCCAATTATAAGCCGCGTAAAAGGGCTTCGTTCCAAAAAAAAGTCTTCATTTAAACAAAAGGGTATTGTAATGTCACAGTACAAAATGTTCCTAATAGATTCTATCGAAAATCAGCAGCAAAATAGTCAATATTGGAAACATTATAAATAAACTGAGCGACGTAGGTTGTTCAAAGCCGAAATAGATGCACAGCGTATTGGAGCTTCACCTTGTTGTCAGCGGCGCAATTAAATCAATGAATGTATCATGCCTAGTGAGGGCCGGCCCTTAAGTGAACTCAACGCAATATCCTGGCTATTAAACGCTTATTAAAGCTCTCCGTACAATGTTATCGTGCGCTCCAGGAACGACCATTCTCCGCAACGTAGTTAAAATTTTCATAGTCATATTTTCCTACCTTTACGGAAAATAACAATTTTCGTGGTTGCGGAGGAAAATTTCGAAGTTTTCAACTTCGACAGTTAAAGTCTTAGTAGAATTCACAAAGTATTAAAAATTTGTGTTGAGATAATTTTGAATATAGACATAATATTTTCTTAAGTAATAAATACCTAGAATAAATTATAAAGTTAGTATTTTATACAGACTAACTTTATTGAAATATTTACACAAATATACTTAAAAACTTTAACAAATTTTAATTCAAAAATGGATAAAAGATAAATTGATTGGTATCATTGCAATCTATCTGATTGAATAAACTAAATATTGGCTAACTCAGTATTTAACGTTACAGCCATACTTGGTGGTAGGGCTTTGTGCAAGCCCGCCTGGATAGGTACCACCTACTCATCAAATATTCTACCGCTAAGCAACAGTACGCAGTATTGTTGTGTTCCGGTTTGAAGGGTGAGTGAGTCAATGTAACTACAGGCACAAGGGACATAGCATCTTAGTTCCCAAGGTTGGTGGCGCATTGACGATGTAAGGAATAGTTAATATTTCTTACAGCGTCATTGTCTATGGGTGATGGTGACCACGTACCATCAGGTGGCCCATATGATCGCCCACCGACCTATTCCATAAAAAAAGCCTCTAACTAGCGAAAATGCTTGCTGGTGCTGGTAACAACGGTAACAGTTACGAAAAATGTTTTTCAAAAATTGAAGGTTTTTTTTTTCTTTTAAAATGCTATGATATAATAGCTTATGAGAAAAAGGAACAGACTTTGCAAATTGATTTACAATACTTACATACTGAATTGATTTAAAAAATTATAATAATTACTGAAAAAAGGTTTTAATGTTACTCAAATGAAGTCCACACACATCGACCCTGAGCCTCATAACGCCAAATAGTATCAAATTGTAGAAAATTACTTGAAAGACAAAATTTATCGTGTGATCTTAACGTTTTACAAAGCTCTCATTTTTTCATTGGAATCAAAATACTTAATCATTATTACTTACAGAATTATTCAACATTTAAGCTTACTTTAATTAATGGAACTCTATGAATAAACATAATATTTTTTTTATTTTATTTCATTTATATAAAACTAGCTGTTACCCGCGGCTTTTGCTCCTGTAGAACATGAATATATTTACAAAGTAACTTAAAGTATGACGTTGATGATTGGTGTACAAAGAGGTGTTATCTCTTGCTTTCCAAAAAGTAGCCAATGTCCTTTTCGGGCTCTAGACTATTTGTATACCATATTACATTTGTATCCGTCCAGTCCAGTTTTGCTGTGAAAGCGAGACATACAGTTAGAGATACTTTCACCTTTATAAAGGATGATTATTTATAATAATGAAAATTAACCAATAAAAAATATAAGCTTTTAATGATCTAAATGATGTTTGATAGAGTTATATGCCTTATACATAATGCTTTCTTAACATGAGATTTAATAATTTTCAAAGCGATATTCGCAGATCAATACTCTTCGTGATCTGAATAGCGAGAAGGTGAATAGACACAATAAATAGTATAGCTTACGAAGTATCGAGATTGTATCCCGCAGAGGTTTGTTTGTGAACACGCCTTTGCACTCGATATTGTGAGAGAAGTAGGCTATGACATCGACGTACATATATGCTATCCTATTGACGAGGTCAGACTTTTCAGACATGATCTTGATATGTTTCACACGAATATTGACCTAGAAACAATGTTGTAGTTGTACTCTTTTTATTTAAGTATAAATATAGGTAATAAGGTTGAAAGTTGGATGAAATATTTTATAGATATCGGTCTATTTTGTATATGCTACGATGATACTAGATATAGATAGCAGTGCTATACATCATAAACCGACACATTGACAGTCCACATCTACTAAATTAAATTAATGACAGACACACAAACATGACTTCTACGCACACATAGACAGGCCCATACGTCAACGTCTATTATTTTGTATATTCAATTAGTGAGTAGTTATAGTTGGTTATTATGTTTTTATTTGTGTTGTTTATCTTTTTTTTGTTTTAAATTTTTTATACTTATAATACCGTGTCCTAATAAATATTTCTTTATTTGTTTCTACGTGTTCACGGAAGTGTTTTCTTATTCTCTCTCAGAATGTATGTATGTCCACCATCGAAGAACCACTTTTACTCAATACATCAAAGTCGAAAATAATATCAATGATAAGTATTATAAGGGATAAATAAGAAAATATTTGATAAGCGCATCCATCAACCGAACAAATTCAACTGCCATTAGTGTGGAGCTCGATGTCATTTTTATCTTTCCAGCTATTATTACGGAACATTGATCCAAATAGTTTGATAGAAACTTGCCAAGACTATCAATACCAGTTAACATACTTTGATGTAGAATCCATGCAAAATTGAAACAAATCACCCTTACAGAGCTCCATAAAAATTGGACGGGAAATGGGCCATCATTGACGCTCTATGAAACACTAACCATTAGTTACATCACTAATGCACCACTTGGACAAAGCCCTTTCACCAAGAAGAATCTATATGAATAATAGAATAATAATTGCTTAAAGCAGCTTTGAATTCATTAATATAATGCGACTTTGACATCATTATTTAATATAAATATATTTTTTATTATAACATGATTTTTATGATAATGTCTTTCAGACAAAATGCAGAAGATATTTCTCTAAATCACGCGCAAACACAAGTACATTCTTTATTCCTTCGCTTTCAAAATTTATTGGCATGGCAAATATCAGACGACCAAAATGAGTCCACGCATAGGTCAATTGTATTTCTGAGTTTCCCGAGGGAGTAAAAAAGGTCCGATTTGAGACTTAATAAAAATAATAGACCTGTGCCTGGAATCCGTGCCTTTATCAGCTTGCATAGCAGCGTATTACGTAGTATTAAATAAGTAATATCTATTTATGGGCACTGAACTATAAATGTCATTGACCGGTCCAAAAAGAAATTCAATCAAACCCGATTTTCAAGTCATTTACTTTAAGAGGTCCAAAACGAGATGTCATACTTGTCTTTGATCTGTCCTTAATACAACTGCCTCTTTAATGAGATCGATTGATATCAATCCCATGAAACTTAAATTGTAAGTCTAACGCACTTCCATTCTGCGATGAAAATGTCAAAGTCGTCTGAACTTATTCTTACCGAAATTTGAACTTTAATATTATGTAATAGGGTAGATATTTCGATGTAAATAAAAAAGGTAGCGATGATCAATTATATAGTCGACGTAGGCCCACATTGACTTAGTTATTCGCAAATATTTGCCTTGGACGTATGGTGGCTGGAAAGTGAGTAACGTAATAAAGTTACGAACTATTTCCAATAAATAAATAAATAAACAATATTTACTACTTTCCATCGATATAAGATTAATGCCAATTACAATATATGTCATATATATATATGGGATGTTGTGAGTGAGACGTTTTTAAAAAGTCTTTTTTTTTAAGAGCGCAGTCTGTAAGCGTGGGAATTTATTTTCGAATACACACATAGGTATTTTACAATAATACATTTGCATTTCACGGTGTATCGTACGCATCCCCTGAAATAATTACTTGCTTTTTGTCGTTGCAACAAATATATTATATTTTCATTGCGTATTCACAACGTAGGATTTATAAAAATACATTTAAATACGAGTAATGTATTTAGCTATGAGGTTGTCACTCGCAAAATCAATTTTAAATTGTTTGTTAGCAAAGGGTGCGGTCAGAGTGCAATAAGATGCCTAATATAATTATTATTTTGTGAATATTTTAAGCTTGGTAGCTATATCAAATAAGAGCGTAGACACATTAAATAAACACAAAAATATTACAATTTGACAATTATTACGATAACAGCGGCAATAAAAAGAAACCCAACACAATTTTATTACAATCCTTAGCAGAAAAAACTAATAATACATTAACAACAAAAAAAAATCAATAATTGTTTGGTGTTATGGGGGATAAAAAAACTTTGTCTTGGTTAAACAAGTCAATGACACAAGAAAATGTTATTTATGAAATAATTCAATTAAAATTATTTTATATTAGGTACATAAAATTATATATATATTTTATATTAGGTACATATAGTTATTTGATAGTGTGCTTAACTCTGTTCTAAAAAATCGCTGTGTGCTACATAATGGTCAGCATGGCTTCACGCATGGTTTGTCAACAGAAACTGCAATAATGAGTTTAAAGCACACTGTTAAATATTACTTTTTAACGAACAGGCGCACGTCGGTGTACGCTTCTTTCTTGGACCTCAGTGAAGCTTTCGATCTGGTCTCATACGACATCTTATGGCGTAAGTTGGAAGGCATAGGGCTACCTGATGGCTGCACTGATTTTATTTTTTTTTATGGTATAGGTTGGCGGACGAGCATATGGGCCACCTGATGATAAGTGGTCACCATCGCCCATTGACATTAACGCTGTAAGAATTATTAACTATTCCTTACATCGTCAATGTGCCACCAACCTTGGGAACTAAGATGTTATGTCCCTTGTGCCTGTAGTTACACTGGCTCACTCACCCTTCAGACCGGAATACAACAATACTGAGTACTGTTGTTTGGCGGTAGAATAACTGATGAGTGGGTGGTACTTACCCAGACGGGCTTGCACAAAGCCCTACCAACAAGTGAAAAAAAAAATAGAAAAAAAAAAATATTGGAAACGTTTGCGTTATTAACATCAGTTACGCTGACGATATGGTCCTGTTGGCACCCTCGGTTAGTGCGCTGAGAACACTGCTTGGTGCTTGTGAAAGGTTTGCTGTCTCACATGGTTTGCTGTACAATACCAAAAAGTCGCAGTTCATGGTGTTTAAGGCTGGCAGCAAATATCCTAAAGTGGTTCCTCCCATTACACTTTGTAAAGCACCTCTGGAGAGAGTGTATAAATTTAAATATCTCGGACACATCGTTACTGACAGCCTTAAAGATGATAAAGATATTGAGAGAGAACGTAGGGCACTGTCGGTCAGAGCAAACATGATGGTACATAGATTTGGACGCTGTATTGATACTGTCAAAATGACGCTTTTCAATGCCTGTTATTGTACATCGTTATATTCCGGTAGTCTATGGACTGATAGTACTAAAAAGGCCTACAGTGCCCTGCGTACTCAATATAATAATGCGTTCAGAGCACTCTTGCGGCTGCCGCGCTTCTGTAACGCATCTGCGATTTTGCGCTGGCAAATGTGGACAGCTTTGACGCAATCGTTCGGAAGAAAATCGCTTCATTGCTAAACAAAGTGCGTGGCAGCAGCCACAGTGTACTGAGCGAAATTGACAACCGCTGATCAGCCAAATGGCACAGAGGACAACGTCCTTATTAGTTTTAATTATTAATTGTTGTATAGCTACTAACATAGATATAAGTTTTTAAATTATTTCCTATTTACTAACAATTTTATGGATCAAAGTTTTCTGCAGTAAAACATTTTCATTTTTTATTTTTTTATATATAATATTAAAAGGGTTGGGCCGTTGACGGGATCTGGTCATAAAAGGTACTATTAGCATCAATACACAGAGTAATGTATATCAACCATTTTTGCTTAGCACTATGTACTAATTAATGTATTCACAAAGGCCCAATCTACGAGGCCCTGGCGACCATCTAATGGCGGTATGTCCATCTGAAATAGCGCAAATAAGTGAAGAGACCGGTGACGGGCAGAATTGTCACCAATGCGTGAAGTAACGCCCTGCGATTTCCATACCGAAGGCCAAGCTTGGAAAGTATAGCATTTACCCTAAAAAAAAGTCCAAAATGTCCACGGCCCCAGTCCACGGAAACACTACTATTCTTAGTTACGGCGGGGGCCACAGTAACGGTAGGGCAGGCTCTGCCAAGAAACTCCATGTTACGAACGACCCCACAAACAAACCCTGGTGACGTACGATTAACAAACGATTAGGTTTGATGAACACCTGATGCAACTGGAAGAGGAACTGAAATATATAAAATAATACTTTTGAGGTCACAGCGAAGTCCGAAGAGAGGAAGAGGACAAAATCACTTAGATTCGGGTCCTCTTATGTACTTCAGAGAGGGAAACCAACAATCTCAAGGCGGGACCGGGTTTCTGGTGCATAAGGACCTCATTAATAATTTTATTACAAATGGGATACTTACCATATTTTTTATGTTTATTAGATGAAGCTCCATATTTCGACATTATCTACGAATGTCTTGTGAATGAGTCTCATGATAAAAATAGCCATGTTAATTTAGAATCTCATTAATAACGTTGTCGAAATCTCCAGTGAGTTGACACGGGTTGCGCACTTCTTTAAAGTTGTGCAGGTTACATACCCAACAAGACACCTTCAGATGATGAAGAGGAAAATATGTACCAAGACATATCCAGAGTGGAACTTCCTAGAAAAAGAAGGGCAATCTGAAGTCATTCTTTAAGAAACAGCCCGAACGGAAGTAGACATGGCGAACCCCGATGCAATGACCAAAAATTAGATAGATTCCATCATAATGGATAAGCGACGGATACTAAGAGATCTTTGGTCACCAGGTTTAATACCGGAAGTGACCATCAACTCGTACGAGGCAATCTGGATATTCGTTTCAAGCTCGAACGTGCCTATTTAATGAAATCTACGTTCAGACCTAACATGCTTCAAGCCGGAGATGGCAACCGATTCGCTGCCTTGGAATTCACAAACGACGTTGACCAGAAACTTGACCAAGTGGTAGGAATTCTGAGAGATGAAGGCAAGATATTCCTTCAGCAGAGACTCTGCAGCTCATGCAGGAGCGACGAGGTAATTAATCATCTACTTCATCAGATAGGGCTCAGACAAACTAATAAATCACGAGACTTGTGCGACATGATCTCCTCATCTCAATTATCCATTCCATCGAGCGATTGCATGCATCGATCGGGCGATCGAGCAAAATCGGGGCTCGAAATTTTCGTTCGGCCTCTGGGCAGGAGCCATCTGACGAAGTTAACATCTCTGGTCAAGTTGTCGCTTTTAAGCTAGAAGTTATCTCTGAAATTGAAAACTTCTATGGCCAGTTATATGCTCGCCTGCAGATCAACATGGTTCCGGTAACCGGGATCACACATCCCGGGGTCACCCTGACCTGCCACCACACCGAAGACCTACCGGTAATCAGCCTTATTAATAAGACTCCACTATCCATCCCTCTGTCTGTCTGTACGTCTGTCAGTAAAACAAATAATATTGTCTCAAAAATTGCAAAAACTAAATTTCATTTCCTAATTTCTTTTACTAAAAACTTTGACTTTGCGACGCGCCGATGATCACAGTTAAAAAAAAAAAACAAAATGAAATTGTAGGTCTGAATATGCTCTACGCGTTGTAAGCGTCTTACAAATTTTTCGACATTTATGACCAAAAATAAAAATTAAAACTGAAATTGTGTGCTGAATTTTTGACTTTTTTGATCTATATTTTCATAACGATACATGATACGCTAAAATGATTAAGATATAATTGTAGAGCACAATAAAAGCTACAAAAAAGGTTCTCGTAAAATTTTTGGACTGAATGAATGAATGGACTTATAAGCAACGATAAGGAAAACATTAACCGATTAGCAATCATACTTACTCAGTTCATCTGATTAAAGTAAAAATTAAACATTAGCAATTGCGTCTCACGACACTCGCACCCCACCCTTATGCTAACTTGTCTATGTGTGCGTAGACGTTTCGCGTAATTATAATGTTCGGCTCGAAATAAAATTGACGTGCTCACACCTTGAGCTCTGGGGAGGGACTGAAGATTTATTGACAGCGATGTCGAATAAAAAATCAAAACCGTCAAATGATTATCTCCATACTAAAATGTATGGACGACGAATGCAAAAAGTAAGCAATATTTAAATAAAAATTACTATAATATTGTGTAATATGATAAAAATTGAATGCGGTACCCTTATTATTTACACTTTTGAGACTATATTTAACCAAAAATACATTTATAAACTAGCATCTAAATAGCTCAGAAAATCCGAATAAAAAATGTCGATTTCCGTGTTTGGAGTGATGTTGACGATGAATATGCTAGATTATTGATGTATATTTTAGATATATTATGATTTGAAACTTGAGACTTATCTATTAAGATACTGAATGTAATTTTTTATCCATATTCGATGCTCCAGTTTTCAGATCTTTCAAAACTAGTAAGTGCTATTTTAGCGTTCCGTAAGGACGGCCCCCTTAAATAACTTCGGAATTCAAAATAAACACGTCTTTCATCGGATTGCGTTCTATGACAGCTTTGTAGTGTTACCATACTTACAAAAAAATAAATCCTCTAAAATGGAATGCTAAAAAAACTTAATCGATAGTTAATACTCTGTATATATATAATACTCGTGGTCGTAACAATTGCCTACTAATTTATTTATAGACCTAGCAAATGGTAAAGTTAGAATGACCCAACAAACTTAACCCAACTTTTCCCTAATTGGTATTAGTAAGTCATTACTTTTAATCAGTCTAACCCTTGTCTTAAGCGGAAGGTTTAGAGGTTCCTTCGTGATCCGTTACACGATTTCTGACTGATGGCGATGATTTTTTCTTTACCATAAAAGTAAAAGTAAAGTAAAGTAAAGTAACAGCCTGTAAATTTCCCACTGCTGAGATAAGGCCTCCTCTTCCATTAAGGAGAGGGTTTTGGAACATATTCCACCACGCTGTTCCAATGCGGGTTGGTGGAATGCACATGTGGCAGAATTTCGATGAAATTAGACACATGCAGATTTCCTCACGATGTTTTCCTTCACCGCCGAGCCCGAGATGAATTATAAACACAATTAAGCACATATATATAGTGGTGCTTGCCTGGGTTTGAACCCGCAATCATCGGTTAAGATGCACGCGTTCTAACCACGGGGCCATCTCAGCTCTAGCATACACGAGATGATTCTTTACCATACACGAGATGAACTATAAACGCAAATTGATTTATTAAAAATGTTATAGATGATAACACATCTTGCGAATGAATCGACCATACCAGATAACTTGCACTTTTAAGACAATTGTTGGAAAAAAAAATTTGAAATAAGAAAATAATCCAACTCAGATTCTTTCAAGGTTTTGTTCGGCGACATGTTGCTCTTCGAACCCCACTTGGAGACCTCCTTAGCTCATAATTGTTTGTATTGATCTCGCCTCTATTCCTTAAAATTAAAAATCTGTATTTTTTTAATTCTTCAAATACTCGTTAGTTAATTTTAGGTTATCTTATAAAAAATTAAATGAGCAAATAAAATGAACAGCTCGACTGATTTTGACGGGACTTTCACTTTCAGATAAATGATATAATAAGGAGTAACTTAGGCTACAATAATATTTTTTGTTTTGTTAAATTCAAACGCGTACAAGGTCGTACCTACTAAAGATGTTACATAGTTGTGTTTAATTTGTGCTCATATTTCAAAAAAAAATACGTTTCGATAATGCCTTAAGTATACATAAGTGAATACCGATAGACCTTGATCCGTAGACAATATTTATTTCAAAGATACATACAGATTATTTAATTCAATTTCCCTTGCGTAAACCAATGCCGTATATACACCTTAAAGGCGTGTCGTGGTCGCCTTATATTTGGATTCCGATAATTACGTTCGCATATAAATCATGAAACTGCGTAGCTATGGTTCCGTACCGAATTTGATTCGGTACCAATCCTATTCAAATCGAAGATGGATAAACAAACATTAAATTTACACGTTATCTGAAAACGAATAGATCTGCTTTTGTATTCTAAATACGGCTCTTAATTAATATTGACGACCTCCGTGGTCGAGTAGCGTGTACACCCGTTTTCATGGGTACGCCACTCCGAGGTCTCGGATTCGATTCCCGGCCGAGTCGATGTAGAAAATTCCTTAGTTTTTTATGTTGTCTTGTATCTAGATGTTTTAGATACCGTCGTTACTTCTGATTTTCCATAAAACAAGTGCGTCATCTACTTACATTGGGATCAGAGTAATGTATGTGATGTTGTCCAATATTTATTTATTATTTATTTAATATATCTTTAGGTGTGTTATTATACAATACGAATGCTTTTAACTACTTGTATTGCTGGTAAGGCTGTCGGCAAGTGTCTTAGGTCTAGCACATGGTTAGGTATGAACCCGAGCCTCAATCAAGTAATATTTTTTTCATCAAGCGAGAAGCAGGATTAGATGTCTATTTTAATGCAATAGCATGTATATCTGCTTTTATTAAATGAATTTGCATTTTTACAATAAAATTATAGTATCATAAATTTATTGCAAAGAAGCCCTTAATGAACCTATTTCTTTAAAATTTTTACGTAACGACGTTTGTTAATAAAACCACTAATATTTCGAATAGTTTTAATATATTTTCTTTCGAATATCAGCTACATAACAGCATAATACCTTTAAGTACCATGAGACGGCGAAAATTACGAAAATAAACTAATTTTCGAATTGTTTTTGATTATCATATACGTACCTACACGTACCTAAAATTACTACATCGTATAGCTACAATACCGTAGAATTAGGACACAGCTATGTATGGAGGGTGAATGAGCTCATGTTACCCACTTCAGGTACAAAGACAAATAACATCTCAGCTCCTGGCATTGTCGTCACTTTGGCGATGTAGTGAATGGTAAATATTTTTATTCTTACGGCAGTAATGGTAATGGACTCCGGTGATTACATACTAACCTTTGTATATAATATAAAAATAATGTACAGTCATATTTTTTATTCAGAATCAAGATCGTTACTCTCAGACTGGGCTACCACTAACAATCACGTCTCAATTTCGTGATGTAAGCACGTTGCGACATCGTTACGTAGAATACATTAACAATATTACCGTTTAGCATGGAAAGTGTTTTGATTTAATTTTTTACAATTTTCATTGTTGACTTCCACGATACTACGTTGTAACGCGCCAAACCATGATTTCATAACGTGAAAAATCATGATACCAAACCATATCGTATATCGTAACGTGCCAAACCGTAATGTCGTAACGTGCCCAGCCACGATGTCGTAACGTTGCAAACCATGATGTCGTAACGTGCCAAACCACAATGTCGTAACGTGCCATACCATGATGTCGTGACGTGAAATGTCATAATGTCGTAACGTGCCAAACCACGATGTCGTATCGTGCCATACCATGATGTCGTAATATGAAAAGTCATAATGTCGTAACGTGCCAAACCACGATGTCGTAACGGGCCAAACCACGATGACGTAACGTGCCATACCATGATGTCGTAACGTGAAATGTCATGATGTCGTAACGGGCCAAACCACGATGTCGTAACGTGCCATACCATGATGTCGTAACGTGAAAAGTCATAATGTCGTAACGTGCCAAACCACGATGTCGTAACGGGCCAAACCACGATGTCGTAACGGGCCAAACCACGATGTCGTAACGTGCCATACCATGATGTCGTAACGTGAAAAGTCATGATGTCGTATCGTGCCAAACCACGATGTCATAAAGTGCCAAACCATGATCTCGTAACGTTCCAAACCATGATCTCGTAACTTTTCAAGCCACGATGTCGTAACGTGCCAAACCAAAATAGTGATACGTTACGACGCATTAATGTTTATTAATGTTTATGGGTAGTATGGGAGAAATTCCCATTAAATAACTGCTCGTTTTCCTTGGATCCGAATCTTGTTAAGGCTTCACATTAAACACTTACTTCAATGAGCACCGTTAGTAAAACTACGTAATGGTTGAACTTCATTGCGAAGTCCTTGTTAAAGTTAACAAGTTAATTCACTTAACTTAGATGTTTTCCGACATTTAAACTTTCTTTCGACAGTTCCGTGACTCTGGTTCTAATCCAGACATGAGATTAAGTTATTGTGCTCTAGTCGAGGAAGGAAACTTGCTATCTAGTTGTACGACTTATTTTAGTTTTCAAATCAGCTAATAGGCTATAACCTCCAAATATAATCATGTATCATATTATAAAAGTAAAAAAAAAGCAAAGTAACAGCCTGTAAATTTCCCACTGTTGGGCTAAGGCCTCCTCTCCCATTAATGGAATGCACATGTGGCAGTATTTCGATGAAATTAAACACATGCAGGTTTCCTCACGATGTTTTCCTTCACCGCCGAGCACGAGATGAATTATAAACACAAATTAAGCACATAGATATAGTGGGTCTTGCCTGGGTTTGAACCCGAAATCATCGGTTAAGATGCACGCGTTCTAACCACTGGGCCATCTCAGCTCATTATAATATACATTTAAATTATATTAAAATTGTTAAAAAACTTCCAAATATTAAATACAAGGCAATCAACCATTGCTACCACCCTTGAGCACTAAGGTGTTATGTATACCCTTGTACCAGTAGTTATACTGGCTCACTCACCCTTCAAACCGAGAGAGAACAATACCTCAGTGTTGTATCGCCAATTAGCTATACTTGTATTACGGATTGGCCATTGAAAATTTGATGCGTGGGTTGTACCAACGCAGACGGATCTGCAGTCTGTACATAGCCCAGCAAGTAAATTTAAGTCCGACGATAAAATTAATAAATTTAAAAATATAATTTCGAAGTATACATATATACATATATAAGTTACCATTACATAGTATATAAAACAAAGTCATTTATCGTTTACTACTGTCAGTCTGTCTATCTGTCAGCCTATGTATGCTTAGATTTTGATGGGGTTTTTTTTATAGATTTGAGAGTAAAGTTTTTGTATATATAACACATTCTCAACGATATTAAGTATCAGCATTACCCCTCGCGAAGCCGGGTCGTGTCGCTAGTATGTTAATATAATTATATAACAACAATAATGTAAAACTTAATATACATATATTTGATATTAAAGGTTGTTGAAGATATATAAAACAATAACGTAAATATTACAACATCGTAAATTGCATTTTGTATCTTATCGTACGTGCGTTTGTTTTGTGATTATATTATAGGGTATCTACAAACGCAACAATACTTTATTCCCTTGCATTGCTAATTTTATTTCGAAGAAATGTTTATGGAATAAAATATGAGTAATCTCCCGCGAAACTATGATTTTATTTAAGTGTTTTTTGAATTTCGACTCGTTTCGTTCGAAAAACTATGACAGGTTTTGTTTTGATTTCCATTTGGCGCCAAATTAATGTAACCTCTTTTAAACATCTTCTTAAATAATAAATATTTAAATATTTTTTTTTTCTTATACATCCGTAGTACCGATCTTTAATCGGCCAGTAACTTATTTCCGCTCTCAAAAATTAATTCTTTCTTAAAACGTAGCCATTTAGTAGATTGCAATCAAGAATTCTTCTCTCTCTCTCTCTCTCTTACATAATTTTTTTACAAGAGATAATACATAGGTATCTAACGCATAGATGAACGCTTTTGATAGTTCTATATAATGATAATATCGTGTATGTAATGTATTTAATATTATTCCGCATTAAACTTTATGAACAACTTAATTAAAATTTCCTCATTTCCTTAAATTTAATAATTAGCTATTTTTGCTTTTGTCGGAAAGCCGTCTTGGTTGATTTATTTTAATATTTAATATAAGAAATAGACAAAAGTGCCGTAAATAAGAATATTTGCAATAATATTGTTTCATCCAAAACGAAGATTTGTAGCGAGAATCTCGTAAAACGTATCTCAAAAACATTTCCCACATAAACTTTACCGCTTGCTCCGACACTTCCGTTACCAAAATACCTTCAAGTTTTCTTCTATCTATAAATAAATTAAACGTATACCTCGCCTTACTACTTCAGTGTTCACTTATCTTGAGAAGAACCTACTTAGAGCATAAACCACAGATAATTTTATACAGTGATTTAAAACAGTATATACATTTAAGATAATCGTGATTTGTGCAAATAAATAAAAATACCCGGGAGGAGTTACCCGTATTTTAAGTTCTCGTATTGTTTGATAGACAAAGCAAATACAAATTACATAATTATCGCATTTAACTGTCCATTTTTTCCCTTATGTACCTATTTACGCAAATTTTAATGATTATTACAAAAAAAGGTTTTTCGATTCGAGCGCTCTCAAAAACTCCGTTACATAAAAAGGATATCTATAAATAGTCTATTGAAAAGTTACTTTTTATTTCTGTATTTCCATTTTTTTTTTCAAAAGTACAGACAGCGATAAATGGGGAAAGTCTAATATATACAATATATTACATGGGAACATTATATTAAAAAAGATCGTTTTCGTACGCTTATGGTACATAACTAATTCGGGTAACGCCTTAGAAGATACACCTGAAAAATGTACTATAATTGTAGGTCTTAAAAAGTCCCGTGGATATATCCGCGATAGCAATAACTATTTTTATCAGCCATTTAATCCAAAACATTATTAATCAATCACATAAATATGTTGGTTAATTGGTACAATTAATATCGAATAAAATTGTCTTTTATACGACACGAATGAATATTAAAAGGTTGTTTCATCACTGCCGTAATAATAATAATAATAAATTTAATTGACAGATTTTTTAACAGACATGTTTGTCAAACGTTTTTGACTTCACCGTTTTATAAATTAAAACCATTTGTAAAAAAATACATCGGTAAAGAACGCATACAAGATTATACAGACGATAAAAAAGCGAGGAATTAACACTTGTTTACTTCCAGGCAGGATATATTACATGACGGTACTTTTAAATGTTGAAAACTAATGAGTTTCTTACCGGTTCTACTAGGATCTACTTGCCGAACAAGTGGTAGCTTCCCTTAATATAGTTCTTAAATGACGATTCAAAAACAAAGAAACACAAGCATAGCTAGGCCTATACGTCGTAAGTCTAAGGTTTGTCTTTCTAAAAAAGGAGGAACATAGGACCCAAGACTTGTCATAAAACAATGAAAATTGCTAATAATATATAATAACTTGGTGGTAGGGCTCAGTGCAAGCCCGTCTGGGTAGGTCCACCCACTCATCTGTTATTCTACCGCCAAACAACAGTGCTCAGCATTGTTATGTTCCGGTTTGAAGGGTGAGTGAGCCAGTGTAACTACAGGCACAAGGGACATAACATCTTAGTTCCCGAAGTTAGTGGCACATTGACGATGTAAGGGTTAGTTAATATTTCTAACAGCGTCATAGTCTATGGGTGATGATGACCACTCACCACCAGGTGGCCCATATACTCGTCCGTCAACTTATACCATAAAAAAAGAAACAATATTAAAACCGATTATAAATATAATTGATGCTTAATAAAGCAACTTCATCTTGTTTGGCCATTACTTGAAACTCTCAATATAATCCGTCGGAATATCGTGTTAATTCAGTAACATCAATGCTCACATTACCTGCATATAACTTAGTAACTATTATAATAGTCTAGTATTATATTGCAATCGCTTCGAGTTTGATAATTGCTAAACTTTCCTCTCCTAATTAATGGCGCGCAGAATGAAACAGAATACACTATCAAAATTATATTTGTTAATCTATATTTTAATATTATAAATGTGAAAGTAACTCTATGTGTCTGTCTATCTGTCGCTCTTTCATAACCAAACGGCTGAACCGATTTTGATGAAATTTGGTATGAAGCAAACTTGAACTCCAAGAAATAATATAAGTGTTACGAGAGTAACCTTAGCCTTCGGTACGGTTTTATGACATTTGATTCTATATCATAATTTATATCATATTATTACTGCATATTATTAATATAGCAGGAGCTATTGAATTTACTTTATTATATACAATTATTATTGTAATTAATTGATCAATAATTTATAAAACTGTAATTAATATTATTTTATATGGCATAGCATTTAACACTGGCATGTAACACTATTTCTTATTTTAAATACTATTGAGCTGTTATTATAAAACAATTGAACTATAGCGTGGGGATTCTAACAAAAGATAGAGACATTGAAGCATCATTGTAAAACGATAATATTATTTTGGCCATCCCGAACTACTGAAATTACATAAGCAACTTTTTTTCTGACACATATCAACAACCAACACCCGAAAATGCAGGCGAAGCCGCGGGCTAAAACTAGTCTTTTATAATTCTACTAATATTATTAATGTGAACTCGACGTCTCAAAAACTGCTGGAAATATTAATGATACTTGAAATAATAGTAAGTTTGATATACGAGTAGGTTTCAAATTAGCGTTGTAAAAATTTGTTCACTTGTATTGAGATTTCATGTTTTTCGGTACACTTTACGCTATAATGCTTACCTCTCTAAATAAACATAAAAGGAAAACGTCGTGAGGAAACCTTTATATGAGATTTTCATTGAAATCAGATTTCCTTTTTTTTCACATTTGTATACAACAACCCGCAGTGAAATTGAAAATGGTGAAATTTTCTTTAATAGCTTCTAAAAGTGAGACATTTGCCCAGCTGTGAAAAGTTCAAAGTTACTGTATTACTGTATATAAAAAATAGAGACTAATCACGCTTGTTCAATTCATAAACGCCAGCTAAGGGAATTTTAATATATGTACAGTCATTATATACGAAAAACAAAATTTATACATGTCAGCGTAAGATTACAAAATCAGCCAGTCAGATTGTAATCTAACGAATTTCGTAATCTTACGATGACATATTAAATAAACGAATTGTCCGCCACTAATCCTGTCTACGAGGATCTTTGTAAAGTCGACTCGCCAAGTCGATCTGATTCAAGGACGACGAGAGAACAGCCTACATGCTTAAAACGCTTCAAGATCAAAAGAACAAACTTACCACATATCTTCATAATGCAACCCTCTTTCAAGATGGCGGCGAAGGCACCTAGAAGTTCTTTCTACAACATATGTATAATTGGGCCTATATCATTCTGCTTCGGCATTTTTGCGGATCATTTGCATTCCCAAATTACTGAACTGGATGACCTTAAGTAATAAAGACCTGTTTCATTTCATTTTCATAAACAAACTACCTACCCGTCCGCAATATTATTAATTATTTATTTAATAACATTCTCTGAACCAATTAAAATATATTAATTTGTATAATTAATTATCGCGAAGGGCTGAAATGAAATGAATTGCGGGTAACGGGATGCCAATTGTTATCCAATAATAAATATAAAATTGATGAAATTTTCGAAACATTTGTGAAATAACAATAATTCAATAATACCGAATCGTATTTTAATTCCGGATTTTATTAGTGTTAATATTACTAAAGAATTTAATTAGAAGTTGTATTTTAGATATCAATTTTATTTATTTATAGTTTTTCGAAACACAATCGGCATATTCAGAAAATATTACAAAAAAGTAAGAAGTAAATTCAAGCACGGTGTGATACACCACTACGGGATTTTACGCTTACTTCAAAACACATTTAGAATAACAACAAAAATATGAAAGAACAAAAAGACAATAATAAGTTATTCCAAAATTAAACAAAAAAAATATCTAGACAATAATTGAGGGTAGTCTAATTTTTTTCTTAAAATTATTATATTTTTTACACAATATTACGGTACATTGAGACGAACTTCTTAAGATTAAAATCTTTAAGATGTCAAAATGTCAAAGTATTTACGGTGCGGAATTAATGGTCCATCGTGTGGCGGAAAGAAAAGTCCGAGCAGTTCGCGGACCCGGGTGTAGATTTATGGTTGTACTGAATCATCATTTTACAGAATTGTATTGAACATAAACCACAGGTAGGTAGGAAGATTCTACCGAGATAAACTGTCAAGAAATCCAGTAGATACTCTTTTTCATCTAATATACAATGATACGTAAATGAAATACCATTACATTTATACCACCTTACTTGGTGGTAGGGCTTTGTGTAAGCCCGTCTGGATAGCTACCACCCACTCATCAGTTATTCTACCGCCAAATAACAACAGTACTTAGTATTGTTGTGTTCCGGTTTGAAGGGTGAGTGATCCAGTGTAACTACAGGCAAAAAGGACATAACATCTTAGTTCCCAAGGTTGTTGGCACATTGACGATGTGAGGAATACTTAATATTTCTTACAGCGTCATTGTCTATTGGTGATGGTGACCACTTACCATCAGGTGGCCCATATGCTCGTCCGCCAACTTATACCATAAAAATACTAACATGCCAAAAGTCAATAAGTATGTCCACGTTTTTTTCATAGATATAAATGTAATCGTGCATAAAATGAATTGCTTTATTACTTGTGAGATCACTCCCAAAGAAACACCACAATCTACTTATTAAGTTTATTAGACTTTACACTGCACTCATTTACATATACTATTCGATCAAATATTATAGCAGTACTACAATATAAATTATACAATTATATCAATATATCTCGACATACAATTATATCAATATATCTCGACTAGACTTTCGTCTTTTCAAGTTCGCGCCAGAATGCCCCACCGCCAACCAGCCAAGAAGAATGTCACTTTTTCCCGCCATAAAACTCTGCTCCCGATTGGCTTATGTTCATGACATCACGTTGTCATCAGCCAATCGTCGAGCAGCCCGCCAAATATTTTACGTATTAAGTGTTGCTATACTAGAAATTAGTTTTTATAAACAAGCCTTTTTTTTAAAATATAAATCAAAAAGTAAAAGACCTAACATACAATCAAAAATTATGAATTTATGTATCAGTTAATTTAAAAATTACTGAATTTTTTTTCTCTTAAAAATAAATTTTATTAATGCATTTAGACTGTTTTCCTATTACCTCATTATTATTTTTTTTTTAATCAAACACTTTTTTTACAATGTGACTTGTATTATAGAAATTGTTCTATATATAATTATATATAATTTAAGAACACCTTAAAATGTATGCAATTACCCAATTACTTATGATAACTTTTGATTTATTGTGTATTTTTTTCGTACTACATGTTGGTGTCGTCAAATAAATAACTCACTATCAAAATCAAAACAAACTTTATTGGAATAGGCTTTTACAAGCGCTTCTGAATCGTAATTTTACAATTAAGTGAAGCTGCTATATCCAACAATACCACGTGTATGAGTTATTTATATGTCTGTTATATGACCGCCTAAATATATTCCTATTGCCTAAAGGTTAACTATTAGCCGAGTCTGTATGTACGCCTTTTGTTTAAACTACGACATTGTTCATTATAAATAGATACTATGGTGATCACACAACACGTGTCATCAATAGAATTACGTTTAATATTTTTGATACAAATTGTTTTCATCAATATCGCAAATCATTATTACATGATATTTGTAAAGCTCTTGACACATGTATTGTATGTGCTATTGAAACTCTGAAGAGACCTATCAAAATCTATTGTTACTACAAGTACTTCAGGAATAAGGATGCTATAAAACGACTACAATTAAGTATTTGAAATGACTACACGCTTAATTTTCATTAGTGAGTGTAGTAATATCATATTGTAATATTCTTTATATTATATAATATTTTTCGATCATGTATAAATATTTTTTTATTTCAATCGGTCTGTTCTGTTTCACTGAAGGTAAGTGACATATTTTATAATATTAAAACTTCATATTTAAAAGCCTAATTAAAAACTACAGAGCGATTCTGAAAAAATTCACTTCGCATCTCATTCGTGAAAAGTTTATTTACAGTGCTACGCTATTTTGATACGTGTATCCTATAAATAATATAATTATTGTATTGAATGTCATTATGCGAGATTTCACATTCGTCTTCCGCGGTGAGATTCGAGTTTCTTGTTACAGAATATCCCTACAGATTCGTAAATAATAAGCTATTAGACAAATTGTACACATATATTATATAATAGTAATTTAAAGATTTGCGATTTCGTTCACGTTAAGATTTTTTCCAATAAAGCCACAATTGTATTTTATCTTATATCCTTATCAGACCCCAGACTACCTCGATGTCAAATTTAGTTAGGATCCGTTTGTACTCGATTACTTCAGAAAATAAATACCTTGTTTTTTACGGAGAGTAAAATTGGCCTAAATCACAATCTACCTCGTAATCCGTGTTAACCATTCTTTGCATCACCAATAACCAACAACCTGGGAATCAAATATGTCCCTTGTGCCTGTAGTTACACTGGCTCACTTACCCTTCACACCAACACAATAATACTGGTTATTACTGTTTGGTGAATATCTGATCAGTGGATGGTACCGACAGCGACGGGCTTACACAAAGCCCTACCACTAAATAAATTAAATCATTCCCTTAAGCAAAACAAACCGATTTTTAAAGATTATTCTAACAAACTTTTAATAGTTACAGTAATAGTAAGAAAAACCTTCGTCAGTTTTCAAATTCATTCCTTAATCAAGTCTTAAAATCTTAGTACCTTTTGAATTTAAGCATCAAATCATTGCGACGCAATATGTCATTCTCGATCGGTAAAGCAGATTATCGCTCATACTGAGCACACGGAAATAGTTCTTAAGGTGACGAACCTTTTCTTACCCTGACTGTACATATATTTGCTAATAGATTATTTGTTGAATTATATATAATATGAGTATTTGGCAAGATAGATGATAATATGTATGCGCAATCGAAACCGTTCATTAATGCACCTCTTAACTACAGGAACTAATATGTCCTATCAGTTGTGCTTGTAATTACACTGACTCAATCACACATACATCGGAAATAGCAAGACAAAGTATGAATGTGATAGAACAATGCTATTGTTACAAACAGCACCCTAATTGCCACAGATAAGGAAATTAAGCTGATTATTATAAGCTGCCTTAGATAAGCTATGTAACGAGCTTGCAGAGACTACTTCCAAAAAAGTTTAACTTCAAATGCTGCTATGAAAATAACTGATATTTGCCCAAAAACATTGTTCATTTCATGTTTTGTGAAACTATCTAATAGTGCTGTAACTCTTCGATCATCTAGTCCGATGTTATTGGTGCAAATGGATTCCATTGATCGATCGGGTCCCCAATTCTTCTGACATATTGAAACTTTGTCGCAATTGAATCGAAACGTCAACCTTCAGGCAGTTACTAATGCAATGACCCAAGTGCGGTTTGATCGAAATTGCGTCGGAATATAATCGAAATCGTATCGTAAACGATATAAATAATCAAAGTCGATTTTCGGTTGTAATTAAACGAAGGAATTATTTTGTGCAAACTCGACAAGAACAAACTTGTTATAATATATTATAACGAGTCCGTACTACCGACAAAAAAATCAATTTTGAAGCGTGAATGGACCATTGTACCACACGCAAGGAACATATCTTAATTCCCGAAATTAATGGCATATTGGAGTTGCAAGAAATGGTTAAAATTCTTACGTCTATTGGTGATGGTGGCCACTTACCATCAGGTAGCCCACCAATTATTATTATAAAAATATTGGATTAAAATTGGATCGGGAATGTATTATTATCATTATAGGTTAGTACAATTGGTCCCCAAATCGATATCGACAAAGTGTAAGTTCGTCAAAAATCAAATCGCTATAGTCCCTGCCCGATCAGCTGCGTGAAGGGCCTTGAGATTCCTTATATTTTTTTTTTCTTCGAATATAAAAAAATCTTGTTGTTAACATAATGAATTCAATAAAAGTTGCTAATGACGTTTTTTATTATCGCTCCATTTCCATCCGCTGTCATAACAATTATGGAATTGCTTGAAATGAAAGAACTTTTCTTTATTTCATTTGGAAGGTAAAATTTTCGTCAAAAATATACGAATAATTCTAGGGATTAGATGGTTTATATAATTAGTTGTGAATTTCGGTTGTATTTTGTACCCTTACAAAAGTAATAAAATTAGACAAATATAGGAATGAAGCAACCTCGGGCCTCAGAAGAACTAGAGGAAAAAGCTCAGCGGGACTTTTTAATACATGTTTATATTAATTATATGGGCACACCTTTTTTAGGATTTATATTACCGAAATACTTCGATGAGCCCACAAATCGTATCGTGGGTGGACAAGATGCACCAGAAGGCAGTGTTCCGTACCAGGCCTCCTTGCGATCGATATTCAATTCCCATTTCTGCGGCGGTTCCATAATCAGCGACAGATGGGTTTTAACGGCCGCTCATTGTACTGTAAGGTGAGTACGTGAATATTCACATAGCTAAAAGTAATTTTTCTTTTAAATATACCGTTTAGTATACCGGTTTTCATGAGTACGCCACTCTGAGGTCCCGGGTTCGATTCCCGGCGAAGTCGATGTAGATTACCATTAGTTTTCTATGTTGTCTTGGGTCTGGGTGTTTTTGGTACCGTCGTTACTTCTGATTTCCATAACACAAGTGCTTCAGCTACTTACATTGTGATCAGAGTAATGTATATGATGTTGTCTCATATTTATTATTTATTAAATATTGTTAGTGGATTTCCGTCAAGACTTAAAATTTTCAAGAGTTCTGCAGTAATCGTAACCGAACTGAAAGAAAAAAACAGAATGCCATGATAAATTTACAAATGCCATCGCAAAAGATGTTAAGCTCAATGCGTGCGATTAAATAAAGAGCACTTTTTAAAAATGATGCCACTGACGATACAGTTTATAATACTGAATATTATAATAGATTTCTTTCAAAGTAAATTATTTACTGGAAAATTTTTTGAAAATTGAAAAAAAAAAAATAAAAAATTCACATTCAAGACAGATATTCCCATGTTTTACACATATTGGCGCCTTTTTTTCCCTTCCACTGACGATAACAAAACATACAAATATGTCGAAAATATGTCTTATGTTTTCTAAGACTGATTTATTTCGTACAATACGAATAAACATTTGTAATAAACATACGTTCACTTAATATTTATACATTCGATATATACATTTTCATCCTTAGATCGGACCTTCATATAATTGAAGCAAACGTTACAAGGTCACTTTTGTAGGGCAATTCAGATCTTTAAAATTATAATTGAAACCACTTCTGAAACAAGAATTTTAAAGTGGACGATAACGACACGTGGTGTCATTATACAGGCTGTCCATACATGTATAACTTCTGAGTTTATTGCTAAGTCTTCTGAGACGAATCTATATTACGAAATAGCGGTACCTTCACGTTAAATACAGTTATGGGTGTTTTATGGAATCTAGTTTATGAAGAAAGAGTTCAGACGCGCTGCTCAACATAATATCCAAGGCATGACTTATAAGACTTGTCTACTCCTGATACTAGATACTTATTTATAAAGAACCAAATAATCTATTGGCCCAGAAATTGAACCCTTATCAAGGTCAAAATAATTTGTAATTTCAGCCAGTCTAAGCTTACGATGAAAGTTGTCGTGGGTACCAACAAACTGTCTTCTGGAGGCGATAAATATTCTGTGGCTAAGATAATCATTCACGAGCTGTATAATAGCCTGAGTACAACAAATGATGTCAGTGTGGTCCAAGTGGCAGAGCAGATTGTGTTTAGTGAGTTGGTGCAGCCAATTCAACTGCCTGACGAAAATACCCAGGGTGGAGCTGATCTCACTCTCACCGGATGGGGAAGAATATCGGTGAGTTGATTGTTTAAATAGTTATTCTATATTGTCCTTTTTGAACATATATCATTTTGTTTAAAGGGTATTTGTGTTCGGAAAAGAGTATGATTTTGTTCATACTGTACTTTTGTTACCACTAATTCTTTGAAACTGTAATCATTGTTATATGCATAGTAACTTACATTGTTATATATATATATCTTATATAGTTATTTGAATGCAAATAATATATGATATATCAATTGTGATCGCACACTAAGTATTATTAAGTAATTATTTAGTATTTATATTTTATTCTACGTATCAAAAGCGATAAACCTTTTCTTATAAACACAATTATGTCAAAAATGGACTACAACTACGAAACATAGAATGTTTATTCCTTGGAGAGATTTCCTCTAACATTCCGAAGAAGGTCGAAACTCTATCCAAACTTGGGCAACTCAAGGAAACAAGTTTAAAAGATAACTTTAAAATTGTTTTATATAACAATAAACTATCTTTCGTAAATTGAATTTATGTCAAAGAGAGTGAAATATTTAAATATATAAAATTTGAATACCAAACCCATGTAGATATATAGATAATAATATTTATTTTATTACATGGAAAATTTTGGACCCCCTTGACCTCATTACTTACTATATAGTTGCATATCCCGAAGTCCCGGGATTCAATCTGGCGAAAGACCAATAAGTGTTTTTGACCCAAAAATAATTGGGTTCAGGAGGTTAAATAAGCACATAAACATCGTTCGCCGGATGCTTTTCATGCACATGCATGTAAATGTGTTTGTATCTGAACAAAATGATGATGAAAATACAATTAAAGAACTTCAAATAAATTTGAATATAGAATTATTTTAAGTGAATGCAAGAAGTACTTTGAAACTTCATCAATTATGAATAGGTGAATTTGAGCGTTAAATTGAAAATTTAAAAATAAATTTAAGAGGAATTAGAATTAATTAAAATGGCGTGAAATTATTTTATAGCTAGTCATGAAATATTTGAATATTTATAACGGGTACTTATTAATATCTAATATAAAAAAAGTCTTATTTATTATAAATTTAACAAAGTTCTATCTTATGTTATATTTTTGTTTATTGAAATAATAAATAGTTATTGCACGTGCTTACACAATTTAAATACGACACAATTTAATTTTTTATATCAGAAATACTTCAACAGTAGTAATACAGTATTAGTAATTGTTTTATCTGCTATAAAGAATGGTCACGTGAATGAAAGGTAAACTACTATAACATCACTCCATATATAAACATTTTAAGCATTATAAATCAAAGCACTATTTCATATTTATAGTCAAACATTCACCGTAACGGCGGAGCTCCGGCTTGCCATTTATCTTCATGGCAGCGTTTTAAAACAGAATAATTTACATAGTTTATTCCGTTCAAAGTGACATTTTCACAAACAGGATTTATACATTAACCGAACATGAGACTCCATGTTTAAATGGTCTTCTAGGCGAATTCGAAACATATTTCTTTTAGTATTTTTGTGGTCTGCTTTAAAAAATGAATAAGCCACCTTTTCTTCTCTTAGCTATCAACATTAGTGCGATCACTATGTAAGGAATGGGTATTTTTTGATCGAAAGTATATATATGAGGGATTGTTACCACATACCATCAAGTGGCCTATTTGTCTGTAAATAGGACGTATTATTACAAGGACACTCTGTATTTATTCAATCTTAAAATCCGAAGGGAGTTTTCCGAAATTAAGGAGAAAAGGTTTCGCCGCAGGAGCAAAGACTTTACTTGGTACTCGAGACTCGGAAGTGTAATCAAGTCGAGGGCTGCTACTGCAAATTCCCTGAAAGAAAGAAAAAAGTTAAACATGATTTTTTTATTATTATTAAAGAAAGCTTTTTCGAATTTCGAATTTCTTAATTTATACATTTTTCCTATAATTTAAAAAAAGAATGTTAGTTTTTATATACAAAAACGATTATTACTCCCGTCTTAGTTCGTAATAATATTTTACTAACTGTAAAGAGTTTCAATTACAAAAATATGCTATGCGAGTATTTAAAGCTTGAGTTTTCATATTATTACATAGTAAAAAACAAAGTCGCTTACCATCCATCCTTATGTATGCTTAGATCTTTAAAATTACACAATTGATTTTGATGCGGTTTTCTTCAATGGATAGATTGATTCAAGTGAAAGTTTCATACTTATAATACATGCACAATATTTGTGTCACTTACGTTGAAAACGCTGACTTAGCCCTACGAGATAAATCAAAACAAAAGAAGATCAGTATTGTACCCGGGAGTAGCGGGGCGGCGGGTTGCTAATTAAATGTAAAAATATATCATAATTAGCTCTGAAAATAATGATTTCTCCTTCTTTTACCTCCTGCAGCATACTAAAACATTTTCAAGGCTTAATATTGCATAAACTTACCGTTTAACTAAGTTCGGAGAACATTTTTCATACCTTCCATTACTTTGACCTGCTCCTAGCGTCAAAGCCCCTTTACGCTAATGAGTTCCTCTACTGAGGGTGAAAAATTAATAAACATTGAAAAATATTTAACGTAAAATTATGTTCATAAAACATCGCTCGCTTTGTGGTGAACTAATTAACTTACTAACAAATATTCTAAGGAAATAACATGCCTATAAAAGTATTTGAAGAACAGATAATCTATTTACCAACACACATCTATATATATAATAAAATCGTAGTAGTTTTACAATTTTTGTCTGTTTGTTCCGAGTAATCTGTGGAACGGCTGGGCCGTTTTGACTGATATAATAAGGAGTAACTTAGGCTACAATTTTTTTTTTGTTAAATTCAAAAACGCACGAGATCGCTGGCACAGCGAGTTATAAATATGAGACTAAATATAAACAAGTACTTTACATTAATTGTTTATTTATTTAGTTATTATTCTAGAATAAATTGTTCTATGGTTTCATTTTTGTTAATCATATACAAAGTTCCAATGTACATCGTAAAAAAAATATAAAATAAAATAACACTCTGTATAACTTCCAAATGCTATACTAAGTCGTCCTCTTCTTATCAGGCTTTATGAAAGGAGCGTATTCAAACAAACTTTTCCAATGTGGGTTAATCTGGGATTTTAAAATGGGACACAAATTATAGCAAAATCATCATTATCAAATGTTTACATGTATTGTTACATAATTTAATGTAATTAAAACACTTATTTACAATAGCATAAGACACACAATCGCTTAACAATAATTATACAATGTCATACAGCAATGTTACAACGTTTTCGTTAACGCGACCGTTGAAACAATCTAACGAATCGTAATTAATATTAATGATAGTGAATGTTTTAAATTACTTAGTGTTAGGGCTTGGTACGACACAACTTATATGTAGCATCGGCAAATTCAATAAAACCGATTACTGCCGATTTATACAACCAATAGAAATAGATCCCTATCGCGCCATTCGACGCTATTCGTCGCTATTGATTCACGCGTCAGTTCAGCCCGAGAAATCGAGTGCAAGTAAATCGACGAATATGTTAGGTCATATGATATTACAAGTTACGTTTGTGTAAAGATGATATTCATATAACAAACAAATATTGATAATTTGGGATAGCGTACTAAATTCGGATGTGATCGGTTTTACGAATTTTGCCAATGCTACATCCAAGTTGTATCGTACTATACCATAATATATAGTATGCTATGGTAACCAATAACATTTAGTATTGTTCTGTTCCGGTTTGAAGGGTGAGTGAGCCAGTGGAACAAGCACAAGACATCAAGACATAACATCTTAGTTCCCAAGGTGATATGAGGAATGCCTGATATATCTTACAATACCATCTATAGACAAATATGCCCACTAACAGGTGACCCATTGACCAATCTTACATTTATGAAATATATATTATTGACTGTTTGTTCCAGTACCCGGGTAGCTTACCCGATAACCTTCAAATTATCAAGCTAACAGCGCTGACCGTCGATGACTGTCAGCAGATCTACAGCGGTATTACATCTACTGAAGTTCGTGATACACAGATTTGCTCATTGACTAAACGGGGAGAGGGCGCTTGTCACGTAAGTCTGACTCACCACGTGTTGAATCGAACAAGTGTTTCCTATAAATCATTTTTAAATGTAACGACGATTCAATAGAGCTAAAACTACCACATATTCGAGAAAATCGTGAACCGGTAAAATAAGATTAGTAGGATTTTTAAATTGCTTATTTTTTTAATTTAAACACGAACTCAATAATTGTACATTAATATTATGCCTACAAAACTCCTTTTATATTTTCACTTTTAGCCTGTACCTACTGTTTCGGCGTTATTTTATATTTAATTCGTAGTGGTAGAGTTACGCTGTGCTCCTTCGAATTGGCATGTGTCGTTACAACCAAGAAAATACCACTATTTGACCAAAAATCGGCTTGTCATTGTTCGAGGCAGGCAGAGCAGGTATCATATAGTAGCTCCGTCTACCTACGTTGGGGACTTTTGAAACGTATGAGGCTGAACTCCAACTTAAACGCTGTTCACTGTCACCTTTAGACGTCGAAACCTATACCCTTTTTTAACGAGACCTAAATAGCCTCTCCGGCTATCTATGCCCCGGCTTTGATGTCTGACATCAAGACTTTGTTAAACAAAATTTTGGACTGGACCCGGCTAAACTCAATCCATTATAAGCCGAAAATGACACAAGTTTGCGCGTTAACGTCGTACGTCCACGTTTTGTGAACATCCACGACTATTAAGTGACAAGACACTTCTTTAGTCCATGGTCTGTGTTAGTCATTTTGCATCAGAGCCGCAGCTCGTTTGCCACCTATATCATAAGAGAAAATATCTAAAGCAATACATAAGTACTGTTCACTAAATCGCTTACGAAAATAATCCTTCACAATCCACGTCAGAGCCAGTCGAAACCGATTTGTTACGAACGTACAATGCATCATTTTGTGTTTGACATATCAAAGCAGATCATTGCATTCCATATCTCGTCGACAGGTCTCGGTTTATCTACAATTATGTTTGTGCACAATAATCCGTCCCCTATTTATAGATACCGAAATTTCTAAAGAGACGAATATACCCGCTAGACGATTATGAATTATGTAAGGCTTCAAATTTATTTTAAGAATTTGACGTACGTATCTAAATAATGATGTTTAAGCATTATTACGAGCAGATTATTCGATCTGAGGTTTGCAGATTCAAACTCAGCCAATCATCACTGCATTTTTATGTGTTTTCATGTGCATTTAATTCATCTCGAGTTCGGTGGTGAAGGAAAACGTCGTAAGTCGTCCATATTGCGCTTATAATTCGACTCGTATTCAGTGGTGCAATCGGCATAATAAATTAAAACACTGCCACTTTTATCACTAGCCAAAAAAAATCCGAAACCTTTCGAACAAAAGAAGTCTGAGCCCATTTTTGGGACATTTAATTTTGTACTTTATTTTACCATTGAAGGTTGATGGAGATTTATCGAATTTTGTATCATCCCATTTCTTATACAAGATAATGCTAAAGACACAAAAAAAAAATGTTACTTGAACATACATTTCGCCTGATAAGTTACACAAACATTAGGTATTAAGATGTCATTTCCCTTGACCTACTAACCCTTCAAACCGGAAGCGACGCAATACTAAGTATTGCTGTATGGCGGGAATTAGATAAGTGAGTCTTCTCTGGTAGGTTTCCTTCTTCGAATCTTACCCATGCTATTGAATATCAGCTACTATAAGTTTAACTATGAAACACTCTTCATCTGAAGCATAAACATAGTCTTTCCGCGTAATCACTTTCCTTGAAACTGTCTTGCTTCTTTTAATTAGTCAGTCACGTGACTTTTTTAACTTATTAACCATTTAATCGAGACCTGCGTTAAAGAAACTTAACATTGATTTCTTAAACAACTTGATACGACTAAATGCCATAAAAATCTATTAAATTTTTGATACATAATATATGAATATATAATAATGATTTGGGGCTTCTGATCCTGTGATTGAAGCAACTGTGAGGCCCTCGGTTCTAATTTGCAAATACCAGATTGATTCCAATTTCCGTCCTCATTTTCAAGGATGCAATGAAACTCGTAAATGAGACATTCTCAACACAGCCTTCATAGATGAGACCGCCTTCTTTACAGAGAAAGGTTTTTCCATGGTTCCCTTTTCCAGCAATCCATATGTATGAAATCCAGCTCGATCAGCTTTGCTATGATCATGTTAACCTAAATATGTATAAAATATTGCCATAAATAATTTTCCTCGTCGATGTCGAATTAATTAATCCAACAAATTGAATATAATCATTTTATAATATTTTATCATTAACCTTTCATGTACACGCATGATTAAATTATTTCAGTTTATCATTTAATAATTTTCCTATTAAGCTTTACCTTTTAAAATATAGTATTTCAGCAAATCAACACAATATATTATATAATATACAAATGTAAATTACTCAATTGAAATAAAACATACATAACATACAATAGCGATGAGATTATTTTGGAAATATACTAAACATCATAATACCTACTCGACCATATACTGTCAGAAATCGGCGCTTACGGGAGTTACCCAGCCGATCTTTCCCTTTCTTTCCTTTTTCTTCTTTCTCTTTCTATCTTATACTCGTACAGTTTTATATAATATTATTGATATTTATTTTTGTTCCTTGTTTTATTTCGCACTAAGAAATATTCTCAATCATTTTTAATTAATTTAATTTTGTTTGTCATTGAATCTCATGTATAACGAAAGCAACGTTCAAACCGGAAGTCCCAAGATTCTTTCCCTTTTTTAATTAAAAAAATAATGTATAACGTAGGTATTAATCCATTTACACAATGAAGATCAGTTTGATCAAGTTTAATTTTCCGAAAGGATTATAATATTTACAGGGGTAAAAATAAACACCTATTTTTTCATTCATCATCATCTTTGCGCTACCCACCAGTTCCAAACCATTCAAGTTCTCATTCAAACAATCAAAATAGATCAAGCTGTTTACGAGAAGTTTAGTCATACACATACGCACTGAGGAGGAATTAAAAAATATATAGAAAGAAGTTTATTATATAAGTAGGTTCGTTATATTAAGACTATTACGCTATAATCATACTTCTCTTGCCCACTGCTGGACATAAACCTCTGTAAGACTGTAATGGTACGCTATTGAGATCGATCTTCAGCTCTAGATTCTAGAATACGACTATTCCTGCAATAGATTGCTCTGCAACATATGTATCCAGCCCACTTCAGTTTACTAATTGAAACCTATAGGCTATGTTGATGACTTTGGTTTGTTGAATCGCCACATTCGGTATTCGAACCTTCAGAGAAACTCCGAGCATACCACTATCCATGGGTTGACCTTAAGTTTACATTAAACATTTTACTTCAATTTTATATTTGTAGACAAATAAGAAACAAATGTCAACTTAGATAAAAGAAAATGTTTATCTAAGTGGGATATATCTAAAGCATATGACATATGTTAGATATATTTTAAAATCGATTTTTTTAATCATTAGTACTTGAGTGGTACCGTTACCAAAAAAAGTAATGTTTGTTGTTTTTCAGGGTGACTCCGGAGGCCCCCTTGTGGAAGGAGATAGAGTGGTAGGGATAGTTTCCTGGGGGGTACCTTGTGCAAAGGGCTACCCTGATGTATATTCCCGAGTATTCGCTTTCAAAGATTGGATTGAAGAAAAAATTAATGATTCTGAAAACGATGAAATTACCGAATGAAATCTTTTTCAACCGACTTCAAAAAGGAGGAGGTCATCAATTCGTCTGTATTTTCTTTTCATTTATAACAATAACGTTGTAAACTTTAAACTGCAATCTTTGTTGTTTTAATTAATAAGATATATATGATTATACTTTCGTTATCATTATGTGAACTTGACTTTTTGTTTTATTTTTTCGGTGTAACGATACGATATTATTACCGATGATTGATGAATCAGTGTTAGGATAGCTATTCATCTTCAAAAAAATGTCGTGGGGAATCCCGCATGCGTCAGATGCTATTTAGATATAAATGCTTACACATTTGTTAATTGTATTATACAGACTATTAATTAACCAAAAACATACCACTGCTGAGTAAAGTCAGACATTTGACTCAACTTATGAGCGATAGCACAGTCATGAAAATCAATAAAATGAGCGCAATGTTACTACAGAATGAGCCTAATATTTTAATAGTAATAATAATCTTTGGAACAAATCATATGACATCATAAGTATTGCTAGTAAACGATACGACGAATTTCCAACTAAATATAATCTTAAGAAGTTATACATTACTACTTTTTAGAATGTAAATGGTCATTTACCTCTTTTTTAACACACAAAAATTATTAGAGTTATTGGAGCTTGATATTTCGATATTATCTACTAATGTCTTATTCTCGTGAATAAGCACCAACGGATAAAAATAAAAATCATGACAAATATCCCGTAGTTAATAACTGTAATAATAAAAATAACCATGTTCATTTAAAATCTAACACAAACAAAGTAATATAGCGTATTACTTTGACATTTGATTATTGTAAATAATTATTTTCAAAATTAACACGGACATAGCCCTGTTTCAAAACCCTATGCTAACATAAGAATTAATAACAATAAATATATACAAATATGGACTGTAACTAGCCCATTCCCCATTGATTTTCCCCATTGAATCGCAATTCCGATGCTCTGGCCAAAAAAAACGAACCAGCCCAAATAAATGTTAATAATAAATGTTTTATTATGAAGAAAAAAAAACACCCCTTGCTGGAAATTTAAGTGTAAATTTAAATCTGGTCGTAAGAGTGTAATTTGTTAGTCTTCCAACCAAGAACCTTCAGTAGAATTGGCCTATTTGTGGAATAGCCTAATTTTGAGATCGAATTGACTAATCGTGGTTTGCAGGCGCATCGTCCACAACAAACGTAATATTCTCCTCACTACAGGCTGGATATGGTCTATCCAGTTGCGTATTACCCAATAACATACTGAGACTTTAATTTGCAAGCGATATTGGCTATAGTGGTCTTGTAATATCGACAATACACACCATACGTTACTGTATATTATAAAGTAAACAAAGAAGTTCTCACAACGCTTATTTTCGTAATTAACTGAATGATTTGGATACTTTGTTTTGGTCTTAATACTTTCATGATGAATTTTCCAGCCGAATACTAAGTATGGTAGCTTGAATATAGTTGTTAAATGAATATACAAAAGTGTTTGTAAAAGTCTACTTGAATAAAATATATTTTAATTTTATCACGCATAGTCAGCAAGGATAATATATAACAGGCTGGTAAATCTTCTGCAAGCTTCCACAGTTGCAACTCTATGGGCGATAATAGTCACGGTCTCGTAAATTAACCTTTTTTTCGAAATGTGTACTGCTGTTGGCCCCAATGGCCTCTACAGCGTTACCGGGTGGGGAGAGTATCTTGCTCGTTTGCTAAATGCAATAAAATATAGACATATGAGAAAAACGACCTTTATAAACTAATTACGTTATAATTTTTTTTTGTTTTTGGAAAAATAAGATTTTTTTTATTAAAAAAATTTCAATGGATGTAAAAACTATGAAATATTATAGACTAACTGATTGAAAACATGCCTACTATACATTGTTGTAAAGTAATTAAGATAATTCTTAATTTCGTGGTATTACCAATCAAAATAATTATTTTCAAATACGTATCTCGTTGTACGGGCGTACGATATTCCAATTTTCCGAGAATAAACTGCACGTTGAATTTTTATATAATATCCAATTATTTAACCCGTACAAAATTAAATTGAAAATATGGAAAATGTGTACGCTTTGTAATGTTATATTTACATCTGAGTATCCATATCAGTAATTGCATTATAATTAAAAAATAAATTGGAAAGAATATTTGTTTTTTTTATATGTAGATAAAACAATGTGTTCTTATAAATATCATTGTATTCGATTTATAGATGTGTTTGCATACTCTGAAGCTGCTTTCAGACCTTCTTTAACGCTCGGTGGAGGCACAAGCTCATCCGTCTCATCTTCTTCATCTCTTTATTCTTGAACCTCAGTTTTTCTCACTGAGTCGAGATGGCCCAGTGGTTAGAACGCGTGCATCTTAACCGATGATTACGGGTTCAAACCCAGGCAAGCACCGCTGATTCATGTGCTTAATTTGTCTTTATAATTCATCTCGTGCTCAGCGGTGAAGGAAAACATCGTGAGGAAACCTGCATGTGACAAATTTCATAGAAATTCTGCCACACGTGTATTCCACCAACCCGCATTGGAACAGCGTGGTGGAATATGTTCCAAACCTTCTCCTCAAAGGGAGAGGAGGCCTTTAGCCCAGCAGTGGGAATTTACAGGCTGTTGTTGTTGTTGTTGTTGCATACTCTCTCTCTCTCTCTCCTGTGCATTTATTATTCCCATCTGATGGTGGGATCTGCCTTCCTAGTCTTTTGCTTCCACTTCGCTATTTGACGTATCGTTTTCAGTAACATTACAGGAACTAAGATCTTTTCTGACCACTTCTGTCCATCTGGATTTAAGTCGCCCTCTGGGTCTTGACTCTGTAACGTTAAGATTGGTCACTAAATTTCCTATGTACTCTGGAAATCTTCTAATGTGCCCAAACCAACGCAGTCTGCTTTCTTGGAGCTTGTATTTCTTGATGTGTTTGCTAACATTACACGTAAATGATTTGCAACACCAAAAGCATTGCATATAAAAACATTTGACTAAATGATAACTCTTGAAGCACTCTCAGAAGTTTCACTTCCAAAACATAATGTACCTGAGAAAGGTTATTTCGAACCAGACAAAATGTATATCTACTCACCGAATTTAAACAAAATGATATACAATGACATAAAAAATATATTGACGGACTCATACACGATATAAAACTTCAACTTTCGAATTAATATTTTTTAAGCATATGAAAACTTTTAAGATTAAACTAAATGAAAATTTTGAGGCTGCATATTACATCATACATACATACATCATCAGCCCGTTTTTGTCTACTGCTGGACATAGGCCTCTCCAAGTGCACGCCACTGTGGTCTTTCTCTGGCTACTCGCATCCAGCTCCTGCCTGCCGCCTTGCGTAAATCGTCACTCCACCGTGCCTGAGGACGTCCTACACTACTTTGCTGAGATGCGGTCTCCACTCTAGAACGCGTTTTCCCCAGCGGTTGTCGGTTCTACGACAAATATGACCAGCCCACTGCCACTTCAGCTTACTAATCCGGTGGGCTATGTCGATGACTTTGGTTCTTTGACGGAACACCTCATTTATGATGCGTACCCTCAGAGAAACGCCGAGCATATTGTTCATAATAAATTAAAAAATAAATAAATGGAAAATAGTCTCAAAAAAATAAATAAATAGACATACAAATATATTAACGCCAATTATTCCGTACGATTTGTAATATAATACACTTATGTAATGGATTTTAAAAGGATGACTGTTTTATAAGGCTGTATTTAGCTTGACTTAGTATAAATTTTTATTTAATGTAATATTCTATACTATAAATTAAGTAAATTTGTGTTATTTTTATATGAATAATAAAGTTCTTAAACAATGAATAATATTCATTACAAGGTTTACTCTTATAAGTAACAGCCTGTAAATTTCCCACTGCTGCGATAAGGCCTCCTCTACCATTAAGGAGAGGGTTTGGAACATATTCCACCAAGCTGTTCCAATGCGGGCTTGTGGAATGCACATGTGGCAGAATTTTATTAATTATATATAATTTAGATCAAACTAAATTATAAACACAAATTAAGCACATATATATATTAACACATATAGATATGCCCGCGAACTTGACCAGATCGTCGGTCCATCTCGTGGGGTAATTATTAATCATATCAATCATATGTAATTAATTAACATTAAGCACTAGCGCGCATTGGTGATTTTTGTCACGGTGACTGTTTCGTCACTCTTGTCAAATCCGTGAATATGTACAGATGCAGACACAAATGTCACGTCGTAACGTGCGCGCACCTCCATACATATTCATGGACTCGACAAGTGACGAAACAGTCACCGTGACAAAAGTTACCAGTGCGTGCTAGTTCAAAGTGTGACTGATGACGAAGAACGAAGTAGGTATTATACGCAAACGATTACAGGTACAAAAAATTTTCAGATGATACAAAAAATTTACAGATACTAAATCCTTCATTTTATCAACATTAAATTTGAGACAGAACAGAATTTACACAGAGCTAGGTCCTAGGAGCTAGCTAGCTCCGTGTAAACTGAGATGATTGCACTTAATTTAGCACAAAAAAAGTAAAATTATTGGTCAACAACAAATTCGAAACTCACAGAACATGAATGAGAAATGTCGAAATATAATTTGCGATATTTACTATAATAATGATAAAATTAATAGGACGGACATCAAAATGCCGTATCAGCAAGTCGGCTGTCAGCGTTTCACGAGACAGACAGAAAGATAATTATTCTGATGAAACGTTTATATATTTTTTTGACATTGTCAAATAATTTTTTTCTTTGTTTTATTTGTCAATTTCATCTGAACGTTGAAAAGAAATTAGAAGAAAGGATCTTTTGAAGCTCCATTCCCTTTTGTTACATAACCTTATAACGTTTACTCATGGGAAAATTTTACAACGCACTCACACGCGACCTTTTGTATGAAACTAGTTTTATACGACTACAAAGATGATAAATTCGTTTTAAGATAAATAGAATCCCCGCTCCTTAAGTAAGTGCGCCTCGCCAAGAAGTATAACAATGTTTACGAGCATCAAAAGAAGTATTTTTAGCATTATATTATATATTGTTGACGCTTCTATGTGGAACGTGGATGCTCCTAAGAAACCTAGCCAATAAGATTTTATACGGTAATAACTAGTTTATTTTGAAAAATCTTGCCATGTTTCAACTTTATATCACCCTCGAGAAAGTATGTTTGAAGTTATATAATAGGTCAATGAACTGCGAGTTGAGTTAAAATTTATCGTATTAACGAAAATATTTAATATAGACCTCTTACCGTATTTAACTGTGCTCTCTGTGTATATATGTGAATCATTATTGCGTTTACGTAAATATATTGTGCACATTAAATTCATATTTTATGTAATTTAAAATACGATTAATAATACCAATATTATGATGCTGAATGGAAAAGATGTTTTATTGAAATTTATTGTTTGCCTTTGTACGTATGTGATGAATATTGGATTCGCTTATTCCAAAACCTGCAATGGCGCAGCGGCGTTATGGAATAGGAATGGAGGCCTCGGTAGAGGGAAAGGCGAGACTTCAAACCTACTTGACATTTACATACTTTATTGTAATCCAAAAATACTATGTAAATATATCTAAACTCCACAGTCATATCAACAATAACAGCACTTGAAACTTTTCATGCATTTAAATCTTATAAAAACACTAGTAGTTGCCCATTTCTCCGCTCGCGTTTTAGGACTGTTGGTTGTCGTCAGGCAAAAGAGTATCCTATGTCGTTTCTCGGAATTCAAGTTTGTTTCGTACCAAATTTCATCAAATGCGGTTAAGCAGTTTGGTCGTGAAAGAGCTACAGACCTTCTTTTATGGTATAGGTTGGCGGACTAACATATGGGTAACCTGATGGTAAGTGGTCACCATCACCCATAGACAATGACGCTGCAAGAAATGTTAACTATTCCTTACATCGTCAATGTGCCATCTACCTTGGCAACTAAGATGCTATGTCCCTTGTGCCTGTAGTTACATTGGCTCACTCAGGGCGAGTCAAACCGGAACAAAACAACAATGAGTACTGTTATTTGGCGGTAGAATAACTGGTACGTACCCAGACGGTCTTGCACAAAGCTCTACGACCAAGAAACCTAAACCAAGAGACCTACAGGTCACTTCACTTTTATAATATTAACATAGATTCGAGGATTAATTAACTCTTTTGAGAAATATAAGAATATGTTTTCATGTCCAACATTTATACCATCAGAGCTGACATAAACAACGAGATTGGACAGGCTTTACTACACTAAGCGTTGAAAAATAAAACAATCTAAACATGCTAGAGCGCTCCACAAAGCAACTCGATTGAACGCAAAATAAAACACGATGAAACTAACCAACATAAACGGAACCAAAGCTGACGGATATTCTATTATCAGATAAAAGGATACCACTTACCGAGAACACGCCTCATAGCATCGAGTTGGTATTACGGTAAGTCGCTAATTTAGAAGAAAATTGGCCAGGTAGTAGAAGATTAAATCGTAAGTAAATAAATAGCCAATCCTCTATACGACCTCCATGGTCGAGTGGTGTGTACACCGGTTTTCATGGGTACGCCACTCTGAGGTCCCGGGTTCGATTCCTGGCCGAGTCGATGTAGATTACCATTAGTTTTCTATGTTGTCTTGGGTCTGGGTGTTTGTGGTCCCGTCGTTACTTCTGATTTCCATAACACAAGTGCTTCAGCTACTTACATTGGGATCAGAGTAATGTATGTGATGGTGTCTCATATTATTATTATTATTATTATACTCTGTTCGAAGCATAACAGTTAAAAAGCCAATTAAACAACATTTCACAGCAAAATGACTCGATGTCATTGGTCGAGAGCTTGATTAATCTATGATATTCGCTATCGATTTGTGAAAAAACTGATGTTTTGAACGGCGACGAAAATTGGAATTTTGGAGATAAATTTAATGTAGTTAAATGCATGTTGTATTATAAATAAATAAAGATCAATCGTAAACTCTTCGTAGTGCACAAAATAGCTGAATTATTAGTGAATCACATGAAATACATAAATTTAAGTTTTTTTTTTATCTTTTTGCCTACTTCCATTAGAACATGCTATGCTTAGATTCATGCAAGTAAGATTTCATTCCGATTTAAGAGTCAAGATAGAACACGTGAATCTTGACTGATTTAAATGAAATTAAGCTTCCATTAATTTTCTACTGCTTAATATTAATGTCGCATATTTGTGGTGAAGGAAAACCAAAACGTGTTTAATGAAAATCTATTACAAGATTTATACACTAATAGTATTGGAGAAGCGTGGTATAGTAGGATCAAGATCTCCTTTTAAGGAGCTAAGAGCTTATCCGAGCAGTAGCACATTTTACTCTTACCGATAGCAATGCTGATATACCTGTGACTTTAATAATAATAACAGCATCTTAACCGATGAGTTCGGGTTCAAGCCCAGGCAAGCACCACTGTATATATATATATGCTTAATTTATGTTTATAATTCATCTCGTGCTCGGCGGTGAAAGAAAACATCGTGAGGAAACCTGCATGTGCCTCATTTCATCGAAATTCTGCCAGTTTATTAATTATTCCACCAACTCGCATTAGAAGAGCGTGGTGAAATATCTTCCAAAACCCAGAGAGGGAGAGGGAGAGGGAGAGGAAGCCTTAGCCCTGCAGTGGGAAATTCACGGGCTGTTACTTTACTTTTTTTTTACTATTTGATTTACAAATTTGTTTTGTACTTTATTTATCCATTCCAGTCCATTTTTAATAACCTCATCAGAAAAATAAATACAAGGATTGTTTAAAATGTAATTGTAAAACTTTTGTTTGACTCGCAAATTGAAATGATGTACCAGGATAACATGATTAACATAAAGCTCGTTGAAATATAATTGAATTATATTTACCAAAATAACTTTATGCAAAACACAGCGATAACAGATAATTTGCAATGATTAATAAAATAATTTGCGCTAATGTTCATTAAATATTCATTAATAAAATACACACAAATTAATGGCCTGGTTTCAAAATACATTTTGAATTCGTAATTAAATTGAGGATTTTGATTGATGGTATGACCAACGCGTTGCGAAGGGTGCCTGAAGGATTAAATTGTCTACCTCTTACCTGCCTCTGGGCCCCTGGTATAAATTTCATAATTAACACGTTTTTTAATTCAACACACATACGTTATACAGTTCGTCATACATGAAATGTACATGAAATGTGTTTATATATAACTAGCGACCCGCCCCGGCTTCGCATGGGTGCAATATTTAAACCTTTTTTATTTATGACATCACATTAAAAACTTAAATTATCAATGTTTCTTTACTATATTGTAAACACAAAAACTTACCTCTCGAATTACATCTATTAAATAATATGACACTTCTAGTTAATAATAATGAATATCTATTAAAAAAACACATCAACGCAAAAATATAAGCATATATAGGGACAGACAGCAGTAAGCGACTTTGTTTTATACAATAATTATAATGATTTACCTGGACTTTGAACAAATAATTATTATATTAATATTCTCTGGTTTTTATTTGAAGTGGCAAATTTAATAGCAGAATGGAGCTTAGCAATTGGAAATATGTAAACGTTGGTCGTGTGCCTGAACCTTATTGCGATAATGCCGGATTTCCCATAAAATGACTGTAATTTATAATTCACTTGTGTTCGCACACAATATAATATTCGCCTATTATATTATAAGAATTACTACTCGATAAAAAACAACTCGTTCCCAAGATGAGACAGTTTATTGACATGTAAGATTGATAATCTAAATTCTAGTGGGTTAAAAATTTCGAAACGTTAGGCTTAGACAATAAACCGACATTTTTTTTTACAGCCATAGAACCGCTCTTTAAGGGGCCAGTGACTTCTTTCCGCTCTCATTTAAATTCTTAGCTAGCTAGCTTAATTCTTAGCATAATCAGAATTAATAAATTGCAATCATAAGTTCTTTTTATTTTTCGGCACATCAACAGCTGAAGCTCTTTGTAGTTATCGTCCCATAATCACTCGGACAAAAATGGACTTACGCTCAGTGGGGGATTTACAAATTAGCGGCTAGTAGGCTAGTAGGCTATTCAATTTTTGACTTTTGAAATTCAATACGTTAGTTTAGCTCACAATCATATTCCCCCGTCACCGAGACGATGCCGCCGGAGCTCCTCCTTCGCATTGGGGAACTCTTCCCCCATCCAGGCGAGCACGTCCCTCCGCAGATGGCCCCCCGCTCCGTGACCGAAGACTCAGTGGTACCACCACCTCCGTAATCAGAGCGGGAGATGGAGATGGCCCTCGGCCGCTCTTGGTCGCCTCCATCCGAATGTGAAGGGGCCGGGGTCGCTATGCCACCGTAGTGAGGTCGATGGCACTGTACGGTGCCCCGATCTGGATAGACGCCCTCACCACTAAAAATCGGGCCCTGCTGCGAAAGCCGTCGAGGGTCATAGCGGTGAGAGGCATCAGAGGGTACCGTACGGTGTCGTGGACTGCGGCGACACTTCTCGCGGGCGATCCGCCCTGGGAGCTCCAGGCGAAGGTGCTCGCGGAAGTGTGACCGTTCAGGGTCGGCGGAGATCGGGCGGATCAGGGCTCTAGCCCAGCAAGCCCTGATCGCCCGATGGCAGGAGGATCTAGGGTGCCTAGTGGATCACGGTGGGCCTAGCGACAGTGGAGGCGATCCGTCCCCACATAAGTCGCTGGGTCGAGAGGAAGCACGGCACACTGTCGTACAGAATGACGCAGGTACTTACCGGACACGGGTGCTTCGGTAAGTACCTGCACGGGATAGCGCGGCGGGAGGAATCACCCTCCTGCCACGAGTGTGGTGCGCCAGCGGATACGGCGTACCACACCCTGTACGAGTGTGCTGCGTGTGGGCCCCAGAGGCACATCCTTGCGGCGACTTTGGTCGGAGACCTCTCGCTGCCGAGCGTTATCAACGCCATACTCAGTAGCGAGGTGTGCTGGTCAGAGAAGCGCTCCTTCTGCGAAAGTGTCATGTCACAGAAGGAAGCAGCGGAGCGGGAGCGGGAAAAGAATGCCGCCGCTGACTCGCTCCGCAGAAGACGACCGGGGAGAAGGAAAAGGCGCTACGCGCACCTTCTTCCTCCGCCTCAATAGGCGCCGTAGGGACCAGGGGGGGGCAGTACCCTGGGAATCCCCCCTAGTTGTTGGAGGCCCGAATAGGCCTATATATAGCTTGCCGACTGTCAGGGCGGTAGCATGCGTAAGCGATCCCGCGGCGTCCGCTGAAAGACGGAGAGGGTACCGCTTGTTTTTTAGTGGGTAAACCCGCTGTGTGTGGTGTGGTGGGGCGTACTCGGCGTTCAGGGCTTCGGATTCTGAAATTTCAACTTTATGATTTGTGTTCTATCGTCCTCATTACATCGGCTTTTTCCCGTTATTCGTTTGATTTTAATCTAGGTGATATGATATGATTTTTTTCCTGTAAGATAATAACAAATTAGGGCTAAATTTGCCACCTCTCTAAATTTGCCGCCCTAGGCTCCAGTCTACTTAGCCTATTGGTAAATCCGCCACTGCTTACACTTATATATAAGATATATTTCCTTAGACAAAATCGGATAAATTGAACCGCGAAATCTACGATACCTGTAAAAAGTAAATCATGAATAAATATATGAAAATAATTCTGCAAATAAAGGTAAACGAACCTTACATACTTCATGCGATTTGCTATTAGCTCTGTAACATTATACAATATAAATAATTATCGATTAAAATATTTGTATTCAAATTAAAATGTAATTCCAATTACTTATATTGAGTTTAAAAACAAATTTTAAACAGCAACATCGCTGGCATTCCAAATTTATTTTTTTCTCGAATTAATAAACAATATACACACAATAAACTATACTCACAATAACCTCATACATACAAAATAATACTATTAAAATTTATGAGAAATATTTCCCCTAACTTTCGTAAACATCCGTTATCTTTGAAGTATACAAAAATAAATTTGTATTTATGCCCGTAACGTTTACACGAAAGATTGGTCCTCGACTGAAAATGGGTTCTGTCTATTCCGTTGAAATACAATTCATATGTAATAATATTTGTTTGGCACACCTTTAAACATTTTTCCTGCACATTTTTATTCGATAATATTACCATAATGTTATTTAATGATTTCTAATGTATATAATAAATTATGCATTTAATACAAACAACAACAACCACCTTTAAATTTCCCACTGGTGGGCTAATGCCTCCTCTCCCTTTGAGAAGTTTTGGAACATATTCCATCACTCTTTTCCAATGAGGTTCGGTGGAATACACATGTGGCAGAATGAAATGAGACACATACAGATTTCCTCGCGATGTTTTCCTTCACCGCCGAGCGCGAGATGAGTTATAAACACAAATTAAGCACATGAATATTCAGCGGTGCTTGCCTGAGTTTGAACCCGCAATCATCGGTTAAGATGCACGTGCTCTAACCACTGGGCCATCTCTGCTCTCTATAATAACATTTATACTTTAGTTTAGAAAATGATATGAATTAAAAATAATTTCTGAATAAATATTTGACCTTGGAGAATGGCGGCAAAAATGCGAGCAGCATTTGCCCTTTGAATTGCAATTCCGATCCTGTGGACAAAAAAATGAACCATTCTGTTACAGTAACTATCATAAATTCATATTTGTATATATTTGAGGACTTCATTTTATTTTAATAAATGTAACTATATAAAAGAAAATGATATCTATATATATTAATATCAATTACTAAACGTTACATTTCATATAACAAATTATTTTCTAATACTATTTGTGCAAGTAGGTTATATAATATGTTTTCAGACATCAAATTATTTAAATACTATTTCATTTTATGCAAATGTCATGTCATGATTATTCCATCTTACTTTGAGTTATATAGCGTAATATAAAATTAAATTCAAATCTCTTGTCTAAAACTTAGATGTAACTTATTTCATTTTCAACCGACTTCCAAAAGGAGGAGGTTATCAATTCGTCTGTATTTTTTTTTTTTTTTTATGTTTGTTACCTCATAACTTTTCACTGGGTGGACCGATTTTGATAATTTTTTTTTTGTTTGAAAGGTAGTGCTTCCCGTGGGGTCCCATTTTTTTTATTTTTTTTTCCGATGATGGTATCCATGTGAAAACGACATAAGTCTTAAATTTGCGTTATGTATATGCGCGACAAATAGGTGAATAACTGAAAATCACGTTAACCAATTTTGATAATTCTTTTTTTATTATAAAATATATACTTCAAGGGTAATTTGGTGAAAGTTTGGTAAGGTTCTGAGCACAGGATCCATGACAAAGTGACGGAACGGAAGGGAACGGAACAATTCTGAGGAGCACGTTAGCGATACTCGGTCGAATCTTTTATTTATAGGTTATTTGGATATTTGAGTCACCTTCCGTAATGTGGTTATGTTTATGTAATTATCATTGTCGAATATTATAATCAACTAGCTACCCACCCCGGCTTCGCACGGCAATACTGATACTAAATATACTACAGAATTTGTTTATATACGACATCACATCGCAAACTTCTAAAATTATCAGTGTTTCTTTACTATATTGTTCATGTATTATATACACAAACCTTTCCCTTGAATCACACTATCTTTTAAAAAAAACCGCATCAAAATCCGTTGCGTAGATTTAAAGATATAGGGACAGAGAAAGCGACTTTGTTTTATATTATGTAGTGATGGAACTCCTATACGACTCGCAGTTAGGGTGCGATATGGGGCAGAATTTCTTACTATCTTTAATCAAATTTTGTGTATGTGATGTGATGTCATATGATGTACGGAATATAGTTGGTCTTTTTCAAAGTTTTTTTGCTGAGTTCGATTACAGCTCTTTCGAGGGATCCTTGTAGTTCACGCCGCGTGACGTATTAAATCCGCATTTTCGAAAGTCTATTTTTGCTTTATTCGCAAGTTTCCTTTGAAATTGTCCTCGAAGTAGTTTCTGACTCATATAAACGGAACGCTTAATCTATCCATATTAAAAAAAATTAGTTAGTCAACATCAGCTTCACTTAAAATCAAAAAATAAATAAAATTTTAACAAAAAGAAAAACCGACTTCAAACAAAACACTATTTTAAAACAAATGAATATGCACGAAAAAGTAATAAAAATAATTGCGTATTCAACATATTTTTTAGAGTCTTCCTAAGTTAAATGAAATGAAAAATATTAGACTACTTAAAAGTCGATTAACGATTATATCATGTAGTTATAATTATTGTTATATTTGGAGTCGGTGTCAGCCAATAAAACCCTACAGTATATCTATCAAAAAACAATACGAGAATACTTTAACAAATATGTTTTTTACAAATTACCTTTTACACAATAATAACTGGACCAATCAAGGGGCTCGTATCGCTTCTTTCTTTTGATTGTTGGGGCAAGGGCACCGTGGCTGACACCGGCTCCAAATATACCAATAACTATAACTACATGATATAATCGTTAATCGACTTTTAAGTAGTCTAATATTTTTCATTTCATTTAACTTAGGAAGACTCTAAAAAATATGTTGAATACGCAATCATTTTTATTACTTTTTCGTGCATATTCATTTGTTTTAAAATAGTGTTTTGTTTGAAGTCGGTTTTTCTTTTTGTTAAAATTTTATTTATATTTTGTTATAACTACATCTAATTATAAATTTGTTTTAAAAAATAAAACACAAAATAGTCATATTGACATCTAAGAATACAATAATTGATACTTAAGTGCAAGATTATTAGTATATCTTTTATATGTGTACAGTAAGCCAGTCTTGCGTGTCATTTACACACTAGCACTCGTAAACAGCAAAATCTTGAAGCCTAAGTAATTACTAGAACGAATCTTGAACAGTATCGAATTATGTGTTTTTGGCCGCAGTACTTTTACCCGAGGGCCATTCCGATAAAAATCTGAATTCAATCAATCGGCAAAACGGAACTGAACATAGATATGTGTAATATATATATAATAAATTTACTACGTACGTACAATACGTACATCGTAGATCAAATAAAATCGAAAAGTTAGATCGTTAACAGAACCGCGCCGACAACAGTCAGAAAAATAAATAACAGACGATTTCGGTACGGTACTAGGAATTTCAGTATTTCCAAATGAATATTTTAATAGCGAAGGTCAATGTAATAAAGTGCTTGTTTTTTTATATTGATAGATTAGCAAGCAGCGTCGACTTCGTAGAGCAAGTACATGCAATTTATTAATAAATCATCATCATCATCATCAACTGCCTGTAAATTTCCCACTGCTGGGCCAAGGCCTCCACTCCGTTTGCGAAGAAGGTTTGGAGCGTATTCCGCTACGCTGCTCCAATGCGGGTTGGTGGAAACACATGTGGCACAATATCGTTGAAATTAGCCACAGGCAGGGTTCCTTACGATTTTCCTTCACGGCATGAATTAGAGCCACAAATCAAGCACATGAAAACTCAATGGTGCTTGCCCGGTTTTGAACCCGTAATCATCGGTTAAGATGCACGCGTTCTAACCGCTGGGCCTTCTCGGCTCTTTAATAATAAATAAAATAATATAATGTAAACTCGTAAGTTAGGAATGATGTAGGTGTCCTCCAAAATTTATTGATGATTCTTTGTGATCTTTATGTAATTGTATCTTCAGTTCCAGAGAATACATACAAATAAACAAATTTTATCCCTTTATATTTTATTTATTCGTGTGTAACTATAGATTGTATGTTATATAAGAATAACAGAAAGATTTTATAGAGATAAGATGAGATTGTCTCTTCCTGTTACATTTTCTCTACATATTAATAACTTCGTGCAATTCTACGAAGCGACCAAAACGTATCCACATTTATAGTCGATAGCTTTTATCCACAAAACACATATAATCAATATATTTCGGTGATAAATCCATGAAATTCATAGAAATGACAGTTCAGCGGTCGGCCATGTTTGACGTTTACGGGTGCGTTCAGAAAATATATTCCAAATAGTAATTTCGTGCAGAGGTACGGTAGTTAGTAATTTTTATATTTTTTTTTGCTTTATCTATTTTTCATCTAGTTATTATTATTACTGTACAGTATTAATGTAAAGTTACCAATGTTATAAATACGAATGTTTTTATGGATTAATGTTTTTGTTACTTAATCACGGCTGAATACAATGAAATTGGGCACTGAGACAGATTAATTATTATTATTGTCGAGAATAGCACGTAGCGAGATTTTTTTTAATGGAAAAAGTGACCAATATTCTTCTATTGCCAATTAAAAAAAACTATAAAGGAACGCTTGTCCAAAAGGTTTATACAATTATTGAGTTCATAGTTTTTCATTGTGAAGCAACTATTGGGAATAAAACGATAGCCTGCTGGCTATTTCTTTGTTTATTTTATTTTATTGAATATACTTATGTAAACGATCACAAATTGACAAAAATAACCCGCTAATTTCTTCGTTTTTTGTATGGTTAGGAATTTTCTTATATTTATTTCATAGTTTTATATCCCAACCGGTGACAACATTTAATTTGACTATCGATGAATATATATCATATAAATATATTGCTTCTATATTTAATAAATGGATTTGATTTTATTTTGTTTTTCACAAAACTAGGCAGTATGATTTTTACATGGTGATCCTGTTTTTCTTTATAATTTCCTGTAAATATCTAACTCCTTAGTCATGGAATTATGCTTATACTTTGACATTAAACGGAAGACATGGCTTTATGTCTTACAATTTAATTGAATATGAATAAAAATTACAGCAAGCATTTGTCAAACTAGGATGAAGTCACGAGCGAGAACTTATTAATTTATAATTAATAAGTTCTCGCAATAAGTTCTTATAATTATTATTATTATTTGTTAATTGACATATTTATCATTTTAAATGTTTTTTTAGAAGATAAATAATACGATCGATTGTCGATCGTACACACAATCTCGCATATCACAATCCTTTCTCGCAAGATTTACCAATGGTAGGGGACTCGCTTACGTTTTAGTTTTATAATGGATATCCAAGCCTATCCTCATGTTTAGCCACTCACATAGAAGTGTCTAAATTCTAACGTTATATTAATTTATTAATAATTGTATTGAATATTGAAATTTTGAATTATTATAAATAACTGTAGACGTACAACGATACAATTTAAATTCGTTGTTACAATGCCTATGATTTTTCCGTTTTTAAATTTATCGGAAAATATATTTCTAAAACTGAAAATACTTTAAGATCCGTAATGGGTTACAATGCCCTTCACCCTTAAGTCGAGACTGTTTTAGAGGTAACGATAGGGCTACCAGCTGATCCACTTAGCGAGGGTCATCATGATGCTCTTCAAATGAGATTACTAAAAGATGTTTTGATAATCATTTCAAAGATTAATACAAATACCGACATTAAAAACAAACACATTTAAAATCTTACGCACACATTCAAGTCCATAAATGCTTACAACAACAACAACAGCCTGTAAATTCCCACTGCTGGGTCAAAGGCCTCCTCTTCCTTTGAGGAGAAGGTTTGAAACATATTCCACCACGCTGTTTCGTTGGTTGGTGGAATTCACCTGTGGCAGAATTTCTATGAAATTAGGCACATGCAGGTTTCCTCACGATGTTTCCTTCACCGCTGAGCACGAGATGAATTATAAAGACAAATTCAGCACATAAATCAGCGGTGCTTGCCTGGGTTTGAACCCGCAATCATCGGTTAAGATGCACGTGTTCTAACCACTGGGCCATCTCGACTCTCATAAATGCTTAAATTAAAGTTTTTTTTAATAGACCTTATTTAATTATAACATAACCTGATGGTATATATGCTTACACTGGCTCACCCTTCAAACCAAAATGTTTATAATACTATGTACACTTTGTTTGGCTATAAAATATCCAATAGAATATTTGATCGTCTGGGTAGATACCACCCACTCGATACCCACGATGTTACCAGACCAGACCACCTATTGAACCTAAAACAAGCTACTCCTAAACAACATTTATGTACATAATTATATAAATAGTGTATTCAATAATAAATATATTGAATAAATAACAACATCACGTTTGATTTGATTTAATATTTTAGCCGTCGTATTCATATAGGATAATATAACACGAGGGCTTGCGTGTGGATTGAGCAATTAACTTAAAGTACAGAATAATTCATATCAGGTAAACATAGCACTAAGTTAACTCATATTGCCTTTACTGGGAGGTCGGGAGGTTTAACGAGATTGAGCACTTCAAAGAATCTGACGAAAGCTATTATGGGAAGCGAACTACATGGGTTTTTCAGTACGTTAGGCACAAAAATAATTTGATCTACGTTTCAGCATAGAACGTAGTTTCCATACTGGAACGCGTAATCTAACATTATGCATATTAATGAGGTTTCGTTAAGGTCGCAGCCCACGAATTTCGAGTGTTTCATTTTTAATGATTGATGGAAAAAAAAAACATGAGAAATAAAATTATGAAACAAATGGAAATCTTTTATGCTTATTGACAAACAAATAAATCAAACATAATATAACAAATTAACAATTGAGTTGTTTGGGGATATTTTCGTATTAATTTAGGATAACAATTCTTACCTTAAAGTTTTAGAAGGATTCGGGCTGCATTTTGTAACAAGATTTGCAGATTGTAACAACTACAGCAGTTGCATAGAGTTTTTAAATTATTTATTTATTTTCTATATAATTAGGAATACCTGATAGACCTTGTCACACCTATGGTTCAATAACATTTAAGTATATACTAAGATACCATCTCTATTGAAGAAAACAGTGTTAAAACCTTACCAATAAAACATGGTAATCGG